>NW_021698500.1:0-16673 GCF_005190385.1 Monodon monoceros
GGAAAATAGTATAATTGATTTACATTGTTCAAGTTTCTCTTAAATATACAGCCGGGTTGTCATCCGCAGCCACACTGTGACTGAACCACATTTAATCCGTTGGAAGTAAAATGAAATAAATGGAATATATATGACACACTGAAGAGTGGAATGCACAAATGTACAATGAAAATATATGGTTAAACTGCATAGTAACACACCATGAGGGAAGAAGTCATAAGAAGAGTATTTAGCATGAAGGCTTGGCAATTTTTCTACTATAATTATTTAATACATTACATTTATTTTTTATCAGATTAATAATGCTAAGAGGTACAAGCTGACAGTGATAGCAGCATATTGAATTATGAATTAGGAGATGTGGGTTCCAGTCCCAGCTCTTTCATAATAATTTTTTCTTCAGACAAGTCTGAAGACAAGTCCCTAATCTTCAGAGTTTAAGCTTAAATATTGTAAGATGGAGAGATTGTGTGACTTTGATTAATTTACATTATAGATAATTTAGTAAAAATTTACTTGATATTTGAAATATGTGTATATGAACTAAGTGAATAAAACAAGGTATGTAACACAGTATTTTACAATAAATGTTATTAATTTGTTAATTTAGACTATATCAATATTTCTTTAATATGATTAAAAACTATTAATAAGAAAATTCTTAGAGACCCCAATTATTGATTTAAATTTTCATAATGTTACCAAAATTTCTATGATGTTACTTAAAATGCATAAAAATAAAATTTGGCATAAATATCATAGGCTTTCATACTCAATTCAACCATAAACTTAAATAAAATTACAAATTATATACAAATCTAATAAAATTAAAATTATGGTAACAGTGTTATTTTAGCAGATTATGGTTTGAAGCCACCAAGTGTGTGCTTTCAACTCTTTTATGGGTGTTGACTTCAGTGGGAGAGTTTCTTTGAATTTTAACAGAGTTTCTTTAAGTTTCATGTAGTTTGATTATGTCTCAGTGGTTTCACTGCTTTTCTCAAAGTGAAACCTTTCTTCACAGAGCAAGCTGGACAACTTTTGGTTGTTGCCTGACATAAGATAAACATATGTAGTTTAAATCTCCCTTTATCTTTTCTCATAGATAATGCAATTAATACAATTGTTTTTCTGCTAAGTTGAGTAGTCACAAACACAATTCAAATGAATATATTTAAATTGGGCATAAAAGGTGGACACCCTGAAGATCTAGTTATGTTTATTCTTTCTTTTTCAATCTCAATCTCTTTCTCTTTCTCAAATACACTCAAACACATTTTCATACTTATATTAGCTATAAATGAAACCCTTAAATATAAAGCACATAATACAGAACTAGTTAAGCCTGGAATATATAACTATAGGTGTCCAAGAGTCTGAAGATTCCTTTCTGAGAAAAAAAAACTGGACTTTTTGATAACTAGCTTTACACTTTGCTCACTATATCACTATTGGCAGCTAACCAGATACAACTAAAGTAGAAAAAATTCTAGTAAAGTCTCTTGTCATGGACACTTAGGGAACCATTTGAAATTCCAATACATAAGAAGTATGAAAAATATCACTACATTTGAGAATGTCCCATGAAAGCTAGAATAGTATAGGCTTATATAATTATAATTGAATACAATTTCCTAGTAGACATTTCATACTGGTTTCAGGTACCGAAAAGGAGTGGCATTTGTGCCACTTAGCAAAGAGGAGAATTGAGAAACTTTAGTAGGAAGAATTTTAAAGAAGGAATGCACCACATTTATATAATTGTGTGATATTGGGCAAAGATTTGCACTCTCCCTGTCAAAATGTCCTCATTTGTATAATCATGGTAATGACGGTGTGTTCATCTAAGACTATGGAGTTTAAATGAGAAAATGCTTGCAAAATGTTTATAAACAATACACAAAATCTTCTGCTGAGGACCCATTGTTAATGCTGGAATACTGTCATACAAATTCTTCATTTTCTGAACTAGTAATCATACATGGAACGATATATGCTTCTGAAAGAAATGGACATTATATACAATATTTGATGAAAGAATAAACCACCACTGGTAACTAGCTACAGTGAGTAAAAACCCATTTTGGCAAGAGTCCCAACATGGCAGATTAATACAGTAAAAATTACTGAAATATCTCCAACAGTCATAAAAAGATTCATGTAAAACTCTAGAGATTTGGTTTCCTTTCAGTTTTCAAGATTAGTTCATAATATAGCATAATATATGCTTTAGTTATTTTTCTACATATTTAAAAACATTAATTTTATACCAAAGTTTACTTTATGCAGGTTGTTAATAGTTTAAAATCCCAGAATTTTCTGAGAGAGTAGTGTTAACATATATACACTACCAAATGTAAAATAGATAGCTAGTGGAAAACAGTTGCATTGCACAGGGAGATCAGCTAGGTGCTGTGTGACCACCTAGAGGGGTGGGATAGGAAGGGTGGGAGGTAGATGCAAGAGGGAGGGGATATAGGGATATATGTATACATATAGCTGATTCACTCTGTTATACAGCAGAAATGAACACAACATTGTAAAGCAATTATACTCCAATAAAGATGTTAAAAAAATATCTCTGAACTTTCAAGAATGATCATATGAATAGTGTCTTTTACAAAATAATAGTTTGCTATTTTAATTACTTTCTGTTACATTTTCTATACTCAAAATTTTACAAAGATGATTACCAATAAAGGTGTATAATCCTTTAAAATATTACAACGCACTAATCAACAATGCTAGAAGTATTTTTTATTCATTTTGAATTAATATTTTACTGTATCCCTTGTCAAAAGAAACAATCCAAAACATCAGCATTATTCTTCTGAAAACATATCAAATTTTGTTATCTGAATTCCTGGGTGTGATTTGAGTTTACTCAAATTATTGGACCCCTTTGATCATGATTTTCCATTTGTAAAATAGAGGTTAATGCCTCTATTTGTGTGTGTGTGTGTGTGTGTGTGCATGTGCGTGTGTGTGTGTGAGAGAGAGAGAGAGAGAAATGGAGAAGAGATAGAAATAATGTGCATGAAAGCATTTTAAAAATAACAAATCCAACATAATTTTGTTATTTTTATTATTAACATAATGATTACACATTTTCACACTTTTGAAACGTGTCCCAAAAGAAATTTAATCAAAAACTCCCATATTTTTTTGGAATTAAGTGTGACATATTGGCAACAGGTAAAGACAGCCACATATATGGCTACAAAATTTATATTCTGTACAATTTCATTCAAAGTAATTAATAATACACATGAATATGAAATGTTTAAGCAATAGGAACATAACTGAGAAGAACAGGTGTTCTTCTCAGTTATGTAACTGAGATCATGTAACTGATCTCCCTACTGTGGGAGATCAGTTACATGATTTAATGGAAATAAAACTACAGTAATTATATTGATATTCTTGATGAAAGTTCTTGGAAGAACAGCAGACCTCTGCTATCCTTTTCTTACTGTAAAACTTTAATAAAGGGAAAACTCAATTAAAGTCTGGAGATCAGAAAGGGGAGCCCTCATGCCTGACTAGGATAGCAGAGCCCAACAGGAAGAAGAAAGACTTCCTCTTCTTTCCTGGTCACAACTCAGCCAACCAAAAGCCATGGACCTTTCTTTAGCTCTCCCAACTCCTTTTCACCCTCTATAAAAGAGTTCTCTTTTCCATTTTTGCTGGGGACTTGCATGGGTCTCACCATGATTGAAGACCCTGAATTGCAATTATTTGCTGATCTCAGATAAACCCACTTTTGCTGGAAAAATAACTGGCAGTCTATTCTTTTTAGCTCAACATTATAATGGGTCAAAAAAGAAAAACTGAGGATAACAGAGGCCTTTTTAAAATTGCACTTTCTTAAAATTTTTATAACAGGCTTTCCCACTGGAACATTTACTTGACATTCTTGGTAGTAGTTTCCTAGAACATTTGAAAATAAGTAAGTATATAAAAAAAATTTCCTCAAATAATGATTGACTTTTTAATTATGAGGAAAATTATTTACTAGATTTCACATTAAAGTGTAGAATATGATTGTTTTTTAATTGTATTTAAGGATTTTGAAATTTAGTTAGACTTACATGAAACTGAATGATTTCTTATCTATATGTTAGTTACTTTTTATTGATTTATTCTGCTTTATTTAATGGCATTGTAAAGGGAAGTTATTGAAATTAAAATTATAAAATACATATCCTCAGTGTAGTTATTTGAATTGAAGTGGCTGTTTCATTTGTGCAAGACTCCCTTGCCATTCTTCTCCCTTCATGCATGTTACATATACGACCGAGTTGCTATTGTTTTACATTCTTAGTGGTATTTCCTATCATACTCCTATGTTGACTTGATGCTTGTTGTCTATACCTAGTCTCCATGAGAGGGTCGGTAGCAAATGGACATTTATAAACATTTCAGAGTTGGCTGTATTTCAAAACCCATAATCTGATGCAGATCTCACGGCTTTTTGCCAAGAATCACCTCATTTTCTGTTTTCCTTTGGGCTAATTTTTAACATAATTTAATTTTGCTGTTCTTTATAATAACAATTCACATCTGCAATTTCTGCTTTCTTGTATAAAACTGTTTTAGGAGTTTCCATCTACAATATATTGTATTTCTACTTATCAACTAAAGGAATTCTAGAATCACTCTCTTGTTCTTCTGTGCCTTATTTATGGTTTTACAGTTGATTCATTCTTTCAACATAGACAGATGGTATTTCTTAAAGTTCTGTCTTTGATCATGTAATGTTGTTTGGACAAAGGAAAACTAAATCAGGTGTCAGCTTGTATTTTAGGGATTGCCTTTTGCAGAATATTGACTCTTGCTTCTCCAATACTCTTTGTTAAAAAGAAGTGCATGCAATAGCAAAGTTATAGAATCAGATATAAAATGATTTTTGAGTTAATATAGAAAGTGATTTAGAGAAAATAATGTACTAATTGGCAAATTTCCTACAGATAACTTTAATATAAAATTTTAAGTGGATTTTCTGTACGATGGCTCCATTCCATTAATAAAAATAGCTTTGTGTGCAAAATTACTGTGTGTCATTTTAAACAGTTTTATTCATATGATACTAAAGTATGTAATTCAGTGTTTTAGTATATTGAGAGATTTGTGAGCCCATCGTTACAAATCTAATTTTAGAACAATCTGTCATCACAAAAGAACCTATTAACATTCAGTCCTCAGGTCCCCACCTCAGATATAGGCACCGTGACTAGTTTTCTGTCACTGTAGATTTGTGTCTTCTGGGTGTGCCAGGTATAGAACCCAACCACATGAGAGTTTTGTGGCTACCTTCTCAGCAAAATTTTCCCTTATCTGGGTCTCCTCAGAGTCAGCTTCTGTTGCTTTCATTTCCCTGTAAGTTCTGTTTCTTTGTACATCTTTCTTTGTTGTTGTTGCTAACTGGGTATTTTAGATAATACATTGTAGCAACTGGAAAATTATACTCCAAATTATTTTTGTCCATAGCCCATATATCAAGTTTTCTTTATAACCAGCTATCCAATCATTAATATTTTGCTATAGTGGAAAGAAAATATTTTAAAATAAATCAGAATAAAATATGAACAAACTATACTGTTTGGAGAAATTTTCTTAATCATGTTTATTTTGAAAAGAAGGTTACATGTATTATAAAGTCTGTATAAAATATGAAAGGCCATACATTTGTGATTCTAGATTGCTTACATTTTCTCCTTGTGATGTACTCTTAAAAAAAAAAAAGAGAAGAAAAAGACACCTCAGATTTTTTTTTTCCCCAGCTGGTTTGGCAGCTCAGTTTCACCATTCCCCAGAGAGCCCTCAGACATTTATATGATTTAATGGTCTGCTATTACTAAGCCAGAAATACTTTATTTTATGTTGTGATTGCCACAACTATTGCATTAACATTTGAATAATAGGCAATATCACTGAGATGTATCAATGTATCTTTCAACGACTCTATATCCCTTTCTTATGACTTGCTTATCGATGCATGATAAATACAATAATAACAATAATAAGTCATCAAACATTCTGGCAGAACTGTGGGTGGTGGGGGGATGGGGTTGAAGGTGTCTGGACATTAAGCTTGTTGAGAGACCGTTTAACACAGGAGAAATGACATGTGTCATATTGTCCCACAGTGAGAAGACGGGGGACATAGAGATGGCCTAGTGTCAGCAACATGTGCAAGTTTGGTGTGACTGGAATCGCTGGTTGTGTTTCTGGTTAGCCTATGGAACACAATAATAATAGAAACAAACAACCCAATCAAAAAAAGGGGAGAAGACCTAAATAGATTTCTTCAAAGAAGACATACAGATGGCCAAGTGGCACATGAAAAGATGCTCAACATCACTAATTATTAGAGAAATACAAATCAAAACTAAAATCAGATATCACTTCACACCATTCAGCATGACTATCATCTAAAATTCAAAAATAATAAATGCTGGAGAGGGTGTGGAGAAAAGGGAATGTACTTTTTACACCTTTTACACTGTTGGTGGTAATGTAAATTGGTACAACCACTATGGAGAACAGTATGGAGCTTCCTTTAAAAAACTAAAAATAGAGTTACCATATGATCCAGCAATCCCACTCCTGGGCATATTCAGAAGAGGTGAAAACTCTAATTCAAAAAGTTACAGGCACCCCAATATTCATAGAAGTACTATTTACAAAAGCCAAGACATGGGAGTAACCTAAATGTTCATCAACAGATGAATGGATAAAGAAGATGTGGTACATATATACAATGAAATATCACTCAGCCATAAAGAAGAGTGAAATAATGCCATTTGCAGCAACATAGATGTGCCTAGAGATTGTCATATCGAGTGAAGTAAGTCACACAGAAAAAGATAAATATTGCATAATATGGCTTATATGAGGAATCTGATAATGATACAAATGAACTTATTTACAAAACAGAAACAGACTCACAGACTCATAGAATGAACATATGATTACCAGGAGGGAAGGGTGGGGGGAGGGATAGTCAGGGAGTTTGAGATTGACATGCACACAATGCTATATTTAAAATGGATACCCAACAAGGACCTACTGTATAGCACAGGGAACTCTGCTCAATATTATGTAACAATCTAAATGAGAAAGAATTTAAAACATAATAGAAAAAAGAAGTCATTAAAACAGCAGTCAAATCCTATCGGACATATATCATCTAGAAGAAAAGAGAGAAAAGGAATGTGAAAAAAGTAGTAATCATATTGCCCTGCAAGTCATATCACCCAACAATCTATAAGGATTTCAAAAATTGTGGTAATACATACCCAGGGCAGAAAAACAATCCAATATGCAGAAAGAAATATCAGAACCTCACCTTACATGCATATTTATCTAAATATAAGAAAAAATAGAATCATGCCCTAAAATGTTTAACATTCAAATTGATGTAGGTGTGCTCATTCACTCCATAGGGCACATACTGTGCCCAAGTTACCCTGAGGGAAAAGAAGGAGATTCACAGTGGTTGCAGGACATCTTTGTGGCTCCCAAACTACTTGTCATATTTCAGTATATTGTGATGCCTTCTGCTGTTGAGTGTGTCCAAATAAGTTGATTTAAGAATACTTTATAAAGTTAATAACATTTCCTCTTCAAAACTGACAAAGTAAAAACACAAAACAAAACAAGAGAAAACAACCATAGAATGAAATTAGAAGCAATGAGAATGTGAGTGAAAAAAAATGGCATTGCTAATATTTCTCACAATATGACTACCTCAGACACATTATGGCATAAGAATAATAGTCTAATATGATAAGAACCCCAAATCTTAAAATCACAACAATTTAAAATATGGGTACTTGACTAATGATTTTATAAAGCCATAAAAATCAGTAAGACATACAAAAACTAAGCATCTTAAATATGAAGAGAGAAATGAGAGCATTTTCAGCAATATTTAAAATCATGCAACTGTTAATTCATTTTTTATACAATTTCATCCAATAATCCTAAATATTTACAATTCTATTTTGGAATTTCTTACTTAATAACAAAAGACTTAAATCCACAAAAATTTAAAGAAATATCTATTTTTCTTGTTATGGCAAAAATGGTTTAGATATTATTAAGAAAATAATAGGCAACAAGTAAAAGTCTGTTGTCTGTAGTCACTGACAAAGAGTATGCATAGAAAACATTAAAAACATTTTTTTTAAACCAGCATTAGAAAAAATTTTCAATGTGAAAGACTTTTTTTTTTAAATTTGAATTTAAAGTACAGCTTGTAATATGTTCCACTTCTGGCATAATATATAGAAAACCACTGAATGAAAGATGAACTGGAGAAGCATGAAAATGACTTCTATATAGAAAAAATTGGCCACTAATAGTGTTTGCTTTGACTGTAGTGGAAAGAAAAGATTAGGTCACTGAGGTAGCCCGTATGTTAAAGGCATTTCTTGCATTAGTAGTAAGTAGCTAAGCAGGCTACCAGCAAAGGAGGTGATAACTGGAGGGCATCACTGTTGACATACCACGGTTTTACTATATGTATTTTTGGTGGAGAGACCCCTTAGGAGAATCACACAGGAATCCACACAAAAGTCCTAGTGTTGGGTCAAAGTGTAACAGAGGCAACAGAAGATGTCAGCTTTCTGAGATGTTAGAGATGAAATGCTCAAAGACATACTTGTGGATTGTACACTGGATTGTGTGTAAAATATTGTAGTCGCAGATGACACAGACTGAAGTTTTTTGTCCTGAGCAACTGACTGAATGGTGAAGCCAGGAATGCTTTCTGTTAAGGGGGATCAAGCACATGGAAACTACAATCCATCACCACCAGCATGATGGACACTGGAGACTGTTCCAGAAAATCCAGCACAATAGAAATGTCTCCCTCTCATTTCCTGTATTTTTATTTTCCTGATAAATTTGACTTAAAATTTAAGCCTAGAACAAACACATCAAGTGTATCTCCTTGTCAGCTGAGGAGAAGAACCACCATCTATTTGTATTGCTCCCACATTTATAAGACACCTACTGTCATCCAAAACACACCATCCTTTATGGATCTCCCTGGGGTCAATAGTGAGCAGCATGGATTTTATTCACTAAAAGTTTTTGGAAGAAATGTAATAGTGTCTTAATAAAAGTGATTCCAAGGTGACAATGAACCCAAGACTGAAAATGTACTGTCTGTTCTATTTTTTATCCCAACCTGTTTTCAACCATATTCTCAAACTGGCATAAGAAAGAATCTCAAGCAGATAAAGTGACATCACACAAATACTCATAATACAAATGTCAACAATATAGATAGGCAAATTTAAGTATAAACTCAGGCACATTATCAAAATTATTGATAGATATCTTAGCCCAACAAATAAATCTTTTTTCATATTAAAGACCAAGGAAGAAAGCAACATCTAAAAGAATTAAGAGTCTACCAGACCATGTCAGATTATGCTTCTATATGGAAAGACTCAATATTGTAATAATTTCAGGCCTCACACATTAATGTAGTTTCATGTAATTCAAGGTATAATGCCAATAGTTTTTTGGTTTTATGTGGAGGTGGGGAAGATGGTTGGTTAATATAATTTTAAATGCATATGAAAAAATTCTTGAATAGACAAGAGTATGAACAATAATAGAAAAAGTGGAGAGAGAATTAGACTTGACATATATGTAAACAAGCAAAATATATGTGTAAATAGACAAACATATACTGTTATAGCATTGCAAATCCAGATATATTTAGGCCTATTAAATGGAAAAAAATTGAAATATTTACTAAATTAAAAAGACAAAATTAAAAAAATAGGTATCTAATAAAATAAAATTAATTGAAAATACATTCCAAAGAAAATATTGCACCAGAAAGAAAAATTATTGATGTGCAATCAGATTATATAAAACAATGAAATATTGTTTGAAATGAGCAAATCCTCACAAATGATAAAAATTCTATTTTAAAGGATCAAAATTGTTTTCATACTTTTGAAAATGCTATAAATTCCTAGGATTTCAAACCAACAAAAATGGAGTTTAATTGCTTGTAGGGAATATAAAAATAAAGATAGAGACACTGTTCTCAAGAAGATGACAAGAAACAAGCTCTGGCTCCAGGCAACAGGAATAATCACATTCCATCCAGTCTTTCCCACTGAGTACAGCTATAAAACCTAGACAGAAAGCATGCAGAAGCTGTCTGACACCTCACAAAATAGAAAAGGTAGAAGATCACAACTCAAAATAACACCAAAATAACTGAGTTTTTTCCCCCTTTGGTATGCCATTATTTTCCCTCTGGTGTCCACAGCCTTGGGAGCAATGTGTGCCACTGGGGTGGAAACACAGAGAACTACAGAAGAAATCTAGTTCGAACTCAGGCTGGAGAAGGAGATTGCTAATGCTCAGAGAGAATACAGAAACCCTTGTTCCCTTTTTTTTTTTTTTTTTGGCTTTTCTTCCTTAGTGTGAACCCTGGCCCCTAAACAATTCCATGGTGGTGGTGGAAGCTGTTGGCAAGGGTAGCTGGCATTAGCCAAAACTCTGAGGGAGGGTTACTTTCTGTTTGCTAGAATAACAATTCCAAGAGGGTGGGACCAACTCCCATTGTTGTTATTTTTCCTTCTTTGTCTTTTTGCTGCTTGGTTCCAGGTGCGAGTGCAACTGCCCACTGCAGAGCACAGTAACTACACCTCAGCTTTCTGACAAGAGGATGACAAGGGGGATTTCAGGCAAGTAGAATGCACAGGAGAGATGGCAGAGAAGGAGGAGGTCAGTAAGGTGACCTCATCAAATGTTCAATGCATTCCTGGACTCACACCTGGGCTGCATAGATGTGGGTCTGGTTTATTCAGCATACCAAAGGCAACAAAAATTGAAATAATAGACAGAGCACCACTTATCTCCCAGCTTGGCCACAGGTGGCTCTCATCCAGGACTGGTGTGAATCATACAACCAAACCTTTGAAAACTGAAGGAACATTAAAAACACAACCCACAGAAGGCAGGTTGGATCTTGTGACCAGATTTAACCTGATTAACTGCTTGCTAAAACAAACAAAATACCATATTCTCAACAGTATTTAAATATGATCAGCATCTCATACATAGTATTTTAAAAGGTCAGAATATACTCTACAATTAACACACAGAGAATAAAAAAAACTCAACTCACATTAGAAAATCCAATCAACAGATACCAATGTTGAGATGTTGGATTTACCTGACAAAGACTTTAAAGCAGCCATTAAAAAATGCTCCACTAAGTAGTAATGAAAACTACTGAAACTAATGGAAAAATAAAATCTAAACAAAGAAATGAAAGTTATAAAGATGAATCAAATAGAAATTTTAAAACTGAAAAATGAAATAACTGAAACAAAAATTTTCACTGAGTGGGCTTAATTCAGAATGAGGACAACAAAGAAAAGAGTCAGTGAACTGGAACATAGATTAGTAGAAATTGTACATCTGAATAAAGAGAGAAAAAGTAGTGAAAAAAAGATGAGTAGAGCATATGGGACATATGTAGTCTTATGGGACAGTGACAAAAGTATTAACATTTGTGCCATCAGAGTCCCAGAAAAAGAAGACAAAGAATACAGTACTAAAAAAAAGAAAAGAAAGAAAAAAAAGAAGAAGAAAAAGAATGGCTGAAAAAGTCCTCACTATGCTGAAATATGTAAACCTACTAATTCAATAAATGCTGGGAACTCCAAATAATAAAACATTAAACAAAATGAAAACCAAAAATAACCATGCCGGTCATATAAAAAAGAAACCACTGGAAACTAAATGCAAAGATTGAATATAGCTTGGATATATTTGTACTGAATCCCATACTATTGAATTCTATATAAAAAATCTATAATTTTTCTGATCTGGCACAGGGCTTTGAACAAATTTTCTTATCCTGTCTTATTTATTTCAGATTATATATGCTGTATCTATTTGTATTTGTATCTATTTGTATTTTTGTATCTATTGTATTTTTGTATCTATTTGTATCTATTTGTATGCTGTATCTATTTGTATCATATATGTATTATATATGCTGTATCTATTTCTTCATTCTAAAAGAATATAACATTGCAGTATCTGCCTTTTTGTTACTGTAAAATATGTACAAAAACATTATTTTTGTACATTGTTTTGTTACACTAAAATATGTACAAAAACATTGCAGTATCTGCCTTTTTGTTACACTAAAATATGTACACTAAAAATGTACAAAATGTGTTACACTAAAATATGTACACTAAAATATGTACAAAAAGTCACCTAACTTCATTTTGGCATTAGTGATTCAAGGTTATTTCCTTTATTAATTTTATGATGTAGTATAAAAATGCTAATATATTGCAATTTTCTATGCATTTGAAGTGTTTTTAATATGCAATGTTCTGACGTATCACATAAGAGTACATTACTGTATGTAATTTATTCTTCTCTGTGAATGACTCCCATCATTAAAATTATTCTAAAAACAGTATATTAATTTGCTACAATGTAGAAGAGTCTTCAGAAGAGAAATCATTTGGGGCCACAATTATGTTTGTGAAGTAGATTCATGAAAGTATAAGCAATAGAGAATTCTGGTTAATATAATGGTACTTCAAACAACTAGTTATACGTGAGTATAAAAATGTAAGTAGAAACCCTTTTATTTGTTAGTTATTATTGAAATTTCTAACATCCTATTTTTTTCTCTGATTTTCCAGGTATCCCCTGCACCACAAAATAAATGCTACTCTCTCAGAATCCATTCTCAGTAAAACTTAATCTCACTGAAAATATTAAGAGGATTTAAAAGAAATCTTAAGGTAGGAAGCTTAAAGGTTCTTTATATCTATAAAGTCACATGAGAATGTCACAAGTTCTAAGAAGTGTTGCTGAAAAGAAGCCTTTAAAACATACACAAAGGTAGCATTTCTTTTGAGAGAGAGATTTACTTTGATCTCTTAGAACATTTTTCAAATTATTTGGGCAGTTAAGCATTGCTCCTCCTATTCAACCCTCTATAACACACACACACACACACACACACACCCTAGTCTGCCTGTTGATTTAAATATGAGTTTTTCAAGGGTGATAAAACAGGTGTGATTAAACACCTTTAATCAGAACATAAACATTACACCTCCATCTCTTTTTTAATAAAGTAAAGAAGTCCCAAGTTAAGATATAGGAAGAAGCAAAGAATTCAGTTTATGCAGGATGGAGTGGAAACAGTTCTAATAACATCTGGCATCTGGTTATGTAGCAAGGCTGCTGGTTGAACGGGATGGAATGTTAATTATAAGTATCAAAATGCCTACCTTTTGAGTATCTGATAGAGAAATCTTTTTTAAAATTTGGTACAATGAGAAATTGATAGAAGTGGAACTATAGTGTTAGATTTTCAAGTTACAGAAAGAATTGTTAAATCTGTAATATCCTTGAAAACAAGACTGTGTAAAAGGTAGAATGTAGTGCAGAATTTTAATATTTTAAAGACCCTCCCAATTTATTACTGTCGAAAATAGTTGAAAGTTATGTAGAGCTGTTCATATAAGTGATATTTAGTGTCATGCAGAATAACCTGTTTGTTTATTATAGTATTGTTTTCCTTCTGAAATTAAAGACCCTGGTCATTTGAAATGGTACAAAACGAGAAGTTACACATTCTTACAGCACAAAGTAACATTTTAGTAAAGATATTAATATGGTTTTATTTCAACTTCACTTTTGAAAAGGAAAACGTACTAATTTACTCATTTTTAAGTAAACCATGCCCATAATGTTCAAACATTAGTGAGCGAGTGTATCACTTGAATTACTTTGGCAAAATTACCTTCAAGTTAAAGATGAGTGCTGTCATTTATATGGACATCATTTTGAAGTCAGTTATAGAATAAAACATGGTTGTAATTTAACAGTGGAAAAAATAGTTTAAAATGGACTGAAACAAGGAAGAAGGGCTGATGCATTGGAGGAAAAAGTTGCACTTTCAAAGTTATTTAGTCCACAATTTTCCCAATTTTAAGTTTGCCTGTGATGTAGGTGAACCTCTTCTGAAAATTTGCATTGTTTTCTGTGGAAACGTGTTTCATGTGGAATTTTGATTTCTAGCACAGTGAACATTTGCATTGTCTAATGTGTATGTTAGTTTGGTGGCGGGGAGGAAGATATGTATTCTGACCAATAAGTAATTTTGAGGATTGTGAAAAATGTCTTGCTTGCGCAGGTCAAAAACTAATAAAACTCCTACCGGGTATTATTAAAGCAATGGTCTGGATCTACTGGTACTTATAAAGAAGTTTTTGGCAAAATATGACAAATGAGTGTTAATATAAGTGTGACCACGTAGGAGATATAACAAAATGTATACTGAGTTTCTCAAAACGTGAATCTACCATATACTTAAGGCCAAAAGTTAAGAAACACTTTCTCTGCTTTTTTTCTCACCATTTGAAATTAACTAAAATTGGTAAATCATTTATGAAATGACATAATTTTGAAAATCTTCTGTAAATAAATCTTAAAAAAAAACCAAAAACAACATAAATTGATAGAAGTAGGAAAATTCTGCATGTAAGAAATGCAAACTGGGGAGGAAGATAGAAATAATTAACTTTTATGATGTTCTAGGTACCTGATAACTGATACCACACATCTATGTAAGACAATAAAGGGGAATTAGAATAATTTAAATATGTCCATAAATAAAAATTAAAAACAATAACTCATAGGTGGTAGACATTATTACTACCTTACTTGTTTTCTTTTATGCATATGTCCCCTTGCAGTAAGATGAGGTCACTTGAGATTTTCTTTGGTCAACAAAAAGTGAGGGGAAATGTTGTGCTTCATTTCAGAATAGAACCATTTATGAGTCACTGCCTGGTTCCTGTCTTCTTCTTCCTCACCGGTAACAAACAGAGGTGTAATACAGTGTGGCAACTGGGAATATCAGGCCATTAAGTAGGAGAAAGCTGCCTGAGAGCTTCCCACTGATTTACAGTGAGAACTAAATGTCTGTGGTGTTAATCTTCCGAGATTTTGTCTTTGTGTACCACAGCATAAAATATCCTATCCTGAGCGAGAGAGATTCAATAAATTATTTAAAAATGGTTGTTGTGTTTTTCTACTTGAATGTAAATTTAGATAGTAAAGTGGCCATGTAGGAATTAAAACATCAAATAGTAATAAGGAAAAATGAAAAATTCATTTTTAATGTCAGAAAATGAAAACAAAGCAAAACCAACTCCAAACACATGCAAAGTCAAAATTGTCAATTATCCAAAATCTCCTGGACTCCCTATGATTGATCAGTAAAAATGACCAAACTTTGCAAGGAATTAAGGCTCAACTCAACATACCTTTCCATTTTTGCTACTATTAGTGGGAATGCTCTCCACTAATCTTCAATTGTTTTAAAATTTGATCAAAAGTGCAGAAAAATTAATGGTGGTTTAGAACTGGGATACATGGGCGGCACTCCAGCTCTGCCTCATGTAGAGAGTGACGGGCTGCTCACATCATCTCACTGTGACTGTTGATCATAGATATAGTTAAGGTGGTGGATGGCAGATTTCTACTGATTAATCAGTTCCAAAGATCTACCTGCAGATCCATGAATATTTGCTCTATTTTACCACACAGAGGTCTGTGTGTCTGTTCTTTCATCTCTCTGATCCATCTCTTCCATCCTATTTCATTGTTTCTAAGGCTTATCGACATTTCAAGACCTCACCAAAATGCCACGTCTTCCATAATGCTTTCATTCCTCTCTTTCATTAAAAATTGTCTCTGTTTAAACTCCATTAATATAGTATCACTGCCTCTCATAGCAGTGATAATATATTAATTTGTTGATTATTTATTTTCATATTTTGCCTGTTTGATTTATTATAGTTTTTCTAAAGTGCACAATACGTGCTTAAGAGCATTATGCCACACAATACTCACAATGGTTTCCTTAATGTAATATATGCTCTAAGTATACTTTTAGAGCAATAAATAAAAAATGCCCAAAAGGACCCAAGGACAAAAAGTAAGGTATGAAAAAGTCGAAGCAGGGCTTCTATCAAAATATTTTCCTATAAAGACCATTAGAAAATGGCCACTACCTTTACTCCATCAAGTCATTTGTTCTCTCCAAATATTATATTTCTATTTACTTTCTCTTATCTAATATCTGAGAGGTTTTACTTAATCTAGGTCTTCAAGTTACTGAGTACTATAATCATTCTAGGGAGTTACTTTACTAGGAGACCTTTGCACTTCACTGAGCCTTAAAAAATGTAGAACTACATTTCAAAATGCATTACAATTATTTTAAGAACAGAAAATCTTATCTATATCATTCAGATTCTGTTAGATTATATTGCACATTGCCTTTTGCTATATTGTGTAATCAAAAAAATGAAGTTCAGCTAATGGTTATTTTCAGTTTCTGTATTTTAATAAGAGATATATATTTGTTATTTTTAAAGTTTCTGCATTTTGAAAAGCTATAGATAGATATAGATATAATTTTTACATGTAATCAAAATATTTACTAGCTGAGCACAAAAATAACAGAAAAAGAGAGACCATATCCATGTGTGTGCCTGTGTTCACCATTCTTCTGTAACTGAATGCTAAGGTAGCAAATATCCAGAATACTCTAAAATGATATTTTATGTATAATAAAAGTC
>NW_021698501.1:0-1620 GCF_005190385.1 Monodon monoceros
TGTGAGGTGATGTCTCACTGTGCTTTTGATCTGCATGTCCCTGATGATTAGCAACGCTGCACACCTTTTCCTGTACCTGTTGGCTGGCTTGGAGAACCAATTCTAAAGCTTTTTCCTAGGGCCGGTTTAGCAATAAGCCAGGATACTCTGCTCCACGTGGCATCTTCTAACCAAGAAGCCAAAAATGGTGTTCCACGAGAAGAGCAGCTGGTTCAGCTCACAACTTAGTATCTGCACAAGCACTTTGCTTTACAGTATCATATTTTGTTAATGTAGCAGAAGTGCTTTATTTCTAAAAATTATTTAATTCTATAGCTTTTTAAACATTTAAGTCATTGGCTTTAAAAATTTATTTTTAAATTTAGTTTATTTTTTCCTATCCTTTCTGGCTTTCTTTATTGAGATATAATTCACATATGGTAAAATTCACCCTTCTAAGCATACAATTCAGTAGTTTTGGGTGTATTTATGAGTAGCCCCCGCTCGCTGCAACTAGAGAAAGCCCGCACGCAGCAACGAAGACCCACTGCAGCCAAACATAATAAATTTACATTTAAAAAAAAAGCTGGATGGAAACGGAAATGGAGCTTTATGATATATATTACGTTTTTCTAAGGAAAATATATTCAGAAATGACTACCATACATAATAGAATACTAAGGAGGATAAAAACCATAAATAAACCACCGACGATTAGTTCTGAATCGTGAGATGTAGGGATCTCAGAAAAAAGGATGCCCCTAATAAAGGATGGAACGAAGTGAGTTTGGCTTTGCCGCTCCGGGAGCACGGACTACTCTCATTGTCCTCTGTGATGGTCCTCTTTCCCCATAATCTATAAATAACCCATGAATGACCAAATCAAGGGAAGACAGAAGCATAGACCCATGAAAAGCAAATCAAGTCAGATGAACAGAATGGCCTGTCATAGAAACGCCCAATTCGTAGGAAAAACTAAGGTATCAGGAGTCATTTCATTGGGATTCTGGTAACGCCTTTAATACCGGCTATAAAATTGAGGTGTATGATAAATTCAGGTTCACTGGGGAAAGCACATGAGGACCAGTGCACCCCCAATGGAGAAGTGGACATAGTCACAGGGAAAAGAGGGGTCTACATACATACGCAGGGGTGTGGTTGTATCTGGTTGTGTTCAATTGTCCCTTTATGTGCTATATGCTGAACTGTCTCCTCCTAATTCACGTGTTGAAGTCCTAGCGCCCAGGACCTCAGAATGTGACAGTATTTGGAGATGAGGTCTTCAAAGAGGGGATGACAGTAAATGAGGTCACTAGGGTGGGTCCTGATCCCATAGGACAGGTTTCCTTATAAGAAGAGGAGATTAGGACACAGACGCGCAGACAGGGACGACCCTGTGAGGACACAGGGAGGAGAGGCCGGCTACAAGCCCAGGAGAGAGACCTCGGGAGCGACCAGCCCTGCTGAGCTTTGGATCTCAGATTCCAGCCTCCAGGACTGGGAGAGATACATGCCTGCTGTTTATAAGCGCCCCCAGTCTGGGGCATTTTATGGCAGCCTGAGCAAACAGATACATCACGATTTTACAAACGCTTTTAAAAATTATAGCAGTCAGCACACCTGCAGGTCCCATGTAGCAAT
>NW_021698502.1:0-4591 GCF_005190385.1 Monodon monoceros
CAGCGGCCATGGCTCATGGGCTCAGCCGCTCCGCAGCATGTGGGATCCTCCCGGACCGGGGCACGAACCCATGTCCCCTGAATCGGCAGGCGGACTCTCAACCACTGCGCCACCAGGGAAGCCCTCATTACCTTTTATTTTACATCTTTATTGGAGTATAATTGCTTTACAATGGTGTGTTGCTTTCTGCTTCATAACAATGTAACTCAGTTATACATATACATATGTTCCCATATGTCTTCCCTCTTGCGTCTCTCTCCCTCCCACCCTCCCTATCTCACCCCTCTAAGTGTTCACAAAGCACCGAGCTGGTCTCCGTGTGCTATGTGGCTGCTTCCCACTAGCTATCTATTTTACGTTTGGTAGTGTATATATGTCCATGCCACTCTCTCAATTTGTCACAGCTTACCCTTCCCCCTCCCCATATCCTCAAGTCCATTCTCTAGTAGGTCTGTGTCTTTATTCCCGTCTTACCCCTAGGTTCTTCATGACATGTTTTTCTTTCTTAGATTCCATATATATGTGTTAGCATATGGTATTTGTCTTTCTCTTTCTTACTTACTTCACTCTGTATTACAGACTACAGGTCCATCCACCTCACGACAAATAACTCAATTTCGTTTCTTTTTATGGCTGAGTAATATTCCATTGTACATATGTGCCACATCATCTCTATCCATTCATCCGATGATGGGCACTTAGGTTGCTTCCATCTCCTGGCTATTGTAAATAGAGCTGCAATGAACATTTTGGTACATGACTCTTTGAATTATGGTTTTCTCAGTGTATATGCCCAGTAGTGGGATTGCTGGGTTATACGATAGTTCTATTTGTAGTTTTCTAAGGAACCTCCATACTGTTCTCCATAGTGGCTGTACCAATTCACATTCCCAGCAGCAGTGCAAGATTGTTCCCTTTTCTCCACAGCTTCTCCAGCATTTATTGTTTCTACATTATTTGATGATGCCCATTCTGACCGGTGTGAGATGATATCTCATTGTAGTTTTGATTTGCATTACTCTAATGATTAATGATGAATTTTCTTTCATGTGCCTGTTGGCAATCTGCATATTTTGTTTTGAGAAATGCCTATTTAGGTCTTCTGCCATTTTTGGATTGTGTTGTTTGTTTTTTTGTTATTGAGCTGCCTGAGCTGCCTGTAAATTTCTGAGATTAATCCTCTGTCAGTTACTTCATTTGCAAATATTTTCTCCCATTCTGAGGGTTGTCTTTTGGTCTTGTTTATGGTTTCCTTTGCTGTGAAAAAGTTGTTAAGTTTCATTAGGTCCCATTTGTTTATTTTTATTTCCATTTCTCTAGGAGGTGGGTCAAAAAGGATCTTGCTGTGGTTTATGTCATAGAGTGTTCTGCCTATGTTTTCCTCTAAGAGTTTGATAGTTTCTGTCCTTACATTTAGGTCTTTAATCCATTTTGAGCTTATTTTTGTGTATGGTGTTAGGGAGTGTTCTAATCGCATACTTTTACATGTACCTGTCCAGTTTTCCCAGCACCACTTATTGAAGAGGCTGTCTTTTCTCCACTGTATACTCTTGCCTCCTTTATCAAAGATAAGGTGACCATATGTGTGTGCGTTTAACTCTGGGCTTTCTATCCTGTTCCATTGATCTATATTTCTATATTTGTGCCAGTACCATACTGTCGTGATTACTGTAGCTTTGTAGTATAGTCTGAAGTCAGAGAGCCTGATTCCTCCAGCCCCATTTTTCGTTCTCAAGGTTGCTTTGGATATTCGGGGTCTTTTGTGTTTCCATACAAATGGTGAAATTTTTTGCTCTAGTTCTGTGAAAACTGCCAGTGGTGTTTGATAGGGATTGCATTGAATCTGTAGATTCCTTTGTGTAGTAGAGTCATTTTCACAATGTTGATTCTTCCAATCCAAGAACATGCTATATCTCTCCATCTATTTGTATCATCTTTAATTTCTTTCATTAGTGTCTTATAATGTTCTGCATACACGTCTTTTGTCTCCATAGGTAGGTTTATTCCTAGATATTATATTCTTTTTGCTGCAGTGGGAGTGTTTTCATAATTTCACTTTCAGATTTTTCATCATTAGTGTATAGGAATACCAGATATTTCTGTGCATTAATTTTGTATCCTGCTAGTTTACCAAATTCAGTGATTAGCTCTAGTAGTTTTATGGTAGCATGTTTAGGATTCTCTAAGTATAGTATCATGTCATCTGCAAACGGTGACAGCTTTATTTCTTCTTTTCCAATTTGGATTCCTTTTATTGCCTTTTCTTCTCTGATTGCTGTGGCTAAAACTTCCAAAGCTTTGTTGAATAAGAGTGGTGAGAGTGGGCAACCTTGTCTTGTTCCTGATCTTAGTAGAAATGGTTTCAGTTTTTCACCATTAAGGACAATGTTGGCTGTCGGTTTGTCATATATGGCCTTTATTAATGTTGAGGAAAATTCCCTCTATGCCTCCTTTCTGCAGGGTTTTTATCATAACTGGGTGTTGAATTTTGTTGAAAACTTTCTCTGCATATATTGAGATGATCATATGGTTTTTCTCCTTCAATTTGTTAATATGGTGTAACACGTGGATTGATTTGCGTATACTGAAGAATCCTTGCATTGCTGGAATAAACCCCACTTGATCATGGTGTATGTTCCTTGTAATGTGCTGTTGGATTCTGGTTGCTAGTGGTGTGTGCAGAACATTTGTATCTATGTTCATCAGTAATATTGGCCTGTAAATTTCTTTCCTTGTGACATCCTTGTGTGATTTTTGTATCAGAGTGTTGGTGGCCTTGTAGAATGAGTTTGGGAGTGTTCCTCCGTCTGCTATATTTTGAAAGAGTTTGAGAAGGATAGGTGTTATCTCTTCTCTAAATGTTTGATAGAATTCGCCTGTGAAGCCATCTGGTCCTGGGCTTTTGTTTGTTGGAATATTTTTAATCACAGTTTCAATTTCAGTGCTCGTGATTTGTCTGTTCATATTTTCTATTGCTTCCTGATTCAGTCTTGGTAGGTTGTGCATTTCTAAGAATTTGTCTATTTCCTCCAGGTTGTCCATTTTATTGGCATAGAGTTGCTTGTAGTAATGTCTCATGATCTTTTGAATTTCTGCAGTGTCAGTTTGTTACTTCTCCTTTTTCATTTCTAATTCTATTGATTTGAGTCTTCTCCCTTTTTATTTGATGAGTCTGGCTAATGGTTTATCAATTTTGTTTATCTTCACAAAGAACCAGCTTTTATTTTTATTGATCTTTGCTATCATTTCGTTCATTTCTTTTTCATTTCTTTCTGATATGATCATTATGATTTGTTTCCTTCTCCTAACTTTGGGGTTGTTTTGTTCTTCTTTCAGTAATTGCTTTAGGTTCAGGGTTAGGTTCTTTATTCGAGATGTTTCCTGTTTCTTAAGGTAGGATTGTATTGCTATAAACTTCCCTCTTAGAAGTGCTTTTGCTGCATCCCATAGGTTTTGGGTCGTCGTGTCTCCATTGTCATTTGTTTCTAGGTATTTTTTGATTTCCTCTTTGATTTCTTCAGTGATCACTTCGTTATTAACTAGTGTATTGTTTAGCCTCCATGTGTTTGTATTTTTCACAGATCGTTTCCTGTAATTGATATCTAGTCTTATAGCATTGTGGTCGGAAAAGATACTTGATACAATTTCAATTATCTCAAATTTACCATGGCTTGATTTGTGACCCAAGATAGGATCTATCCTGGAGAATGTTCTATGAGCACTTCAGAAAAATGTGTATTCTGTTGATTTTGGACGGAATGTCTTATAAATATCAATTAAGTCCATCTTGTTTAATGTATCATTTAAAGCTTGTGTTTCCTTATTTATTTTCATTTTGGATGATCTGTCCATTGGTGAAAGTGGGGTGTGAAAGTCCCCTACTATGAATGTGTTGCTGTCACTTTCCCCTTTTATGGCTGTTAGTATTTGCCTTATGTATTGAGGTGCTCCCATGTTGGGTGCATAAATATTTACAATTGTTATATCTTCTTCTTGGATCGATCACGTGATCATTATGTATTGTTCTTCTTTGTCTCTTGTAATAATCTTAATTTCAAAGTCTACTTTGTCTGATATGAGAATTGCTAGTCCAGCTTTCTTTTGATTTCCATTTGCATGGAATATGTTTTTCCATCCCCCCACTTTCAGTGTGTATGTGTCCCTAGGTCTGAAGTGGGTCTCTTGTAGACAGCACATATATGGGTCTTGTTTTTGTATCCATTCAGCCAGTCTGTATCTTTTGATGGAAGCATTTAATCCATTTACGTTTAAGGTAATTATCGATATGTATGTTCCTACTCCCATTTTCTTAATTGTTTTGGGCTTGTTATTGTAGATCTTTTCCTTCTCTTGTGTTTCTTGCCTAGAGAAATCCTTTAGCATTTGTTGTAAAGCTGGTTTGGTGGTGCTGAACTCTCTCAGCTTTTGCTTGTCTGTAAAGATTTTAAATTCTCCATCAAATCTGAATGAGATCCCTGCTGGGTACTCATGGTTGTAGGTTTTTCTCCTTCATCACTTTAAATATGTCCTGCCACTCCCTCTGGCTTGCAGAGTTTCTGCTGAAAGATCAGCTGTTAACCTTATGGGGATT
>NW_021698503.1:0-2770 GCF_005190385.1 Monodon monoceros
CGGCATGTGGGATCCCCCCCGGACCAGGGCACGAACCCGCATCCCCTGCATCGGCAGGCGGACTCCCAACCACTGCGCCACCAGGGAAGCCCGCACGTACATTTTTGAGGGTAATTTCCTTTAGTTTAGTCAACTCATGGTAGATGTTAAGTGTATTCACAAAATACCTCTTTCAGAACAGCACTTAAGTCGGTGTTTGATGAAACAATTCAGACTGTAGCCCAGTAAGTTGACACATACCTACTGTCCACACCTGGTGGCGGTGAGTGGGGCTGCTTTCATGGGTGCTCGGCCTGTGCAGCGATCAGAAGGACCCCATGCTTGTTTTAATGCCCTGCAGTCACCCTTTTGAAATCTTCTTTTTTTCAGTTGAAGTATAGTTGCCCTCGTGAAATTCTTAATCGTTTTGTGCTGGGCCCTGTGAACTACACAGCTGGTCCTGCTGAAGGGGTAGCTCTTGCCCTCGAGGCCGTGGACTTAGGTCTTGAGCCAGCCTCTCTGGGGAAGTTGAGTCCAAGTGGACTGGCCAGGTGTCTGTGGCTGTACCATTTCCCTTACACTCCATTACACACTCCCTGGTATTGCTATTTCATGCCCTATGCACATTAGTCTTGTTTCCCTGAATTCAAATATAAATTTCTTTACTTTTATTGGGGTAAAAATATATATAACATAAAATGTACCATTTTAAGCATTTTTCAGTGTACAGTTCAGTGGCATTAAGTACATTCACTTTATTGTGAAACCATCACTCCCATCCGTCCCCAGAATTTTTCATCTTCCCCAACTGAAACCCTATACCAGTTAAACAGTATCTCCTACTCTCCCTCCCTCCCAGCCCCTGCCACCCACTGTTCTACCTTCTGTCTCTGCGAATCTGACTACTGTAGGTACCTCATGTAATTGGAACTGTACAGCATTTCTCTTTTTGTCACTGTCCTATTTCACATAGCAGAATATTCTCAAGGCTCATTAATTGTAGCGTATATCAAAGTTTCCTTCCTTCTTAAGGCTGAGTAATAGTCCATTGTATGTATGTTCCACAATTTATGCAGTCATGCATCAGTGGACATTTGGGTTGCTTCTACATTTTGGCAACTGTGAATAATGCTGCTGTGAACATGGGTGTGCAAATATCTCTTTTGAGTCCCTGCTTCCTGTTCTTCTGGGTATGTGCCCAGAAGTGGAATTGCTGGATCATGTGGTAATTCTATGTTTAGCTTTCTGAGGAACTACCGTACCATTTTCCACGGCAGCTGCACCATTTCATTTCATTTCCACCAGCAATGCACAAGGATTCCAATTTCTCCAGGTCCTCGACAACACTTGTTATTTTCTGTTATTATTGTTTTGATAATAGTGATCCTAATGGGTGTAAAGTGATATCTCATGGTGATTTCATTTTCATTTCCCTAGTGATTAGTGATGTGCAGCCTCTTTTCATGTGCTTACTGATCATTTGTATATCTTCTTTGGAGAAACAGGTATTCAGGTCCTTTGTCCTTTTTTTTTTTTTTTAAGGCAGTTTGCCTTTTTAAAGAAATTTTTATTTATTTATTTATTTACGGCTGTGTTGGGTCGTTCCTGTGCAAGGGCTTTCTCGAGTTGCGGCGAGCGGGGGCCACTCTTCATCGCGGTACGTGGGCCTTTCACTGTCGCAGCCTCTCTTCTTGCGGAGCACAGGCTCCAGTTGCGCAGGCTCAGTAGTTGTGGCTTATGGGGCTAGTTGCTCCGCGGCATGTGGGATCCTTCCAGACCAGGGCTCGAACCTGTGTCCCCTGCATTGGCAGGCAGATTCTAAACCACTGCGCCACCAGGGAAGCCCCAAAATTCATAGACTTTAGAAATTAAATTCCAGCTATTGAAAATACAGGACTTCAGGATGTACTTTGGTTTACTGGCACTGCCTTTCCTAACATGCTATGCGACATTGGACAAGTATCCTCACCTCTCTGGGCCTCTGTTTCCTCATCTGTAGAACATGGGAGTGACTCGGACTCCGCCATTTCCCAAGCCTCAGGATTTAGCCTGCCATGCTTTTCCTTGTATTAACTTCACCAATCCACCTCTTTCCTTATGTATCAGACAGGGTCCTCCAGAGAAATAGAACCAATGTATATGTTTATGTCAGACTGATTTCAAGGCGTTGGCTCAAGCCTGAAATCTGTAGGGCAGCCCCACAGGCTGGAAACTCAGCCAGGAGCTCTTGAGACAGAACTTATTCTCCCAGAAACCTCAAGTTTTTGTTTTCAATAAGGCCTTTCAGTTGATTGCATGAGGACCACGTCCATTTTTTTTTTTTTTTTTTGCGGTACGCGGGCCTCTCACTGCTGTGGCCTATGCTATTGCGGAGCAAGCACAGGCTCCGGACGCGCAGGCTCAGCGGCCATGGCCCACGGGCCCAGCCGCTCCGCGGCATGTGGGATCCCCCCCGGACCAGGGCACGAACCCGCATCCCCTGCATCGGCAGGCGGACTCCCAACCACTGCGCCACCAGGGAAGCCCGCACGTACATTTTTGAGGGTAATTTCCTTTAGTTTAGTCAACTCATGGTAGATGTTAAGTGTATTCACAAAATACCTCTTTCAGAACAGCACTTAAGTCGGTGTTTGATGAAACAATTCAGACTGTAGCCCAGTAAGTTGACACATACCTACTGTCCACACCTGGTGGCGGTGAGTGGGGCTGCTTTCATGGGTGCTCGGCCTGTGCAGCGATCAGAAGGACCCCATGCTTGTTTTAATGCCCTGCAGTCACCCTTTTGAAATCT
>NW_021698504.1:0-400 GCF_005190385.1 Monodon monoceros
CCTGATGACATAGATTTCATTGGTGAGTGATATTCCATTGTACGTACGTACCACAACTTCTTTATCCATTTTTCACATTCTGGTATATTTAACTTGTACCGTAGAGGAGGTTCTTGTAAAAAGAGCCGTCCAAAACTTTGGGGTGGCTGTGTGTTTTTGATTTTAATTTCCCTGAACTATAGGACCATAAGTGGAAGTGCCGTAGGCTCCGTTGCTTTGTTTTTTAGGTGTTTCAGGAAACACAATACACTTCTCCAGAGTGGGTGTTGGCAATTTACATCCCGCCCATCAGCATAGCAAGGCTCCCTGTTCTCCATGGCCTGTGCTGTCTTTCTGGATTTTACACATTTTTCAGATGGTCCTTTTGACCGGGGGGGCAGTGAGACTTCATTGTAGTGCA
>NW_021698504.1:500-1430 GCF_005190385.1 Monodon monoceros
ATCAGCATAGCAAGGCTCCCTGTTCTCCATGGCCTGTGCTGTCTTTCTGGATTTTACACATTTTTCAGATGGTCCTTTTGACCGGGGGGCAGTGAGACTTCATTGTAGTGCAGATTTCTTTAACATGCTTGCCTGGTTGGCCAAAAAGGGCGTATGCTTTTTTCCTGAATATATTCAGGAAAAAACTCTTACGCTCTTTTTGGCCAAGTGCATCATTGTCAACGTTCTGCCTCTTTTCTTATGCTTTAAATGCAATTCCAGTCTACCCCCTGAAATCGTTTTCCTGCAATTCTGCCCCGCTTTCTTGTCCTCCTCGCAGCCTTCCTTCAATATATTTTTGGACGAGAGCTGTCATTTATAACTCTGCAGGTTTGTGAATTACAGTGCCCCTGAGCTCCTTTCTTCAACTCGCTTTCTTGTGAGCTGGCCGCAAACCCGCAGGAATGCTTCAGGCCTTAATCTGGTTCCCACAATGCATGCTGAGCCTTTGGTTAATTCCTCTTCCTGGTGGGAAATGAGCGTTAAATTTGCCCGTGCAGACACCTTCACACGAGTCGTCATGGTGCCCCTTTGCCCTGGTTATCTCTATGGAGGTTGGAGTCGGAGGGCCTCCTCACTCAAGGTCAGTGTGCCCATAGAGCCAACCCTGCAACTTCAGGGCATGGTTGGGGGTTAGAATCACCACGTGGGGTCCTTTTCCTTTAGGAAGGAGGTGGCCTTTTGGGCTGCTGATTTCCAGGTTTTCTGATACTGCCAGTATCTTGGCCAGATGTGGCGGTGGGCCAAGCCCCTTGGTGACCATAGTTCATCCTACCTGGATCGCATTTTTGCATTGTTCCATTTCAAGTGGTCCCATGTTTTGCACTAATACTCCAATGGCGATTCACCATTCACCAGGAATATAAAGGTCAAAGGGTTTAGCTAAATTAG
>NW_021698505.1:0-4579 GCF_005190385.1 Monodon monoceros
AAAATTCCAACCCTTGCTTCTCAGGAGCTCTGCGGTCTACCTGCCAGATAAACAATTCACCTGGCACAAGGTCGCCATTCCCAACAGCTACTCTGGAGAATTATATGGTGTTTCCTGAAACATCTAATAAACAGAGCTACAGAGCCTAGGGCACTTCCACTCATGGCACTATAGGATGGCAAAACTAAAAGTCAACAAGACACAGCCACCCCAAAGTTTAGGGCTGCTCTGTTTACTAGAATGTCGGCTACGGTACAACTCAAATATCCCAGAAAAGAGAAAAATGCTTAAACAAGTTGTGGTGCTTACATACAATGGAATATCACTCAGCCATTAAATCAATGTCATGAGGCCAGTAGCAGCATAATGAGTGGATTTAGGTACGATGATTCTAAGTGAAATAGGTCACACAGAAAAAGAAAGTTGTCATAAGATATCACTTATAGAGGGAATGTAAACATAGCAACACATGAACAGAATTACAAAAGAGAACAGAGACTCACATATAGAAAACAAACTTACGCTTGCTTAAGGGGAAAGGTGAGTTGGGGTGATGCGTAAAACCAGAGTTTGAAATTAGCACAGATATCGATAAATAAACCAAATATGTAATAGACAAGACCTACACCTTGATCAACGAACTGGACTCAACACTCCCTATTCACTGCAGGGTTATATATCTGACTCGTAAGAATCTTAATACCTATGTATTGACATGTCTCCATAAGAGAATCAAGTGTGTGTAGAGCGGCATAAACACAGCAGTGAAAATCAGCTAAACCCAATTAAAAAAATTTCAAAAACAAAACACAAAGACAGCAAAAGAGAGAGAAAGGCTCACAAAATTCGTTCAGGGGCTGTGATTCCACCTGCATTGATCACATCTACACCCACAGATGGGTGAGATATAAGGCTGGACACTGGGGCTGTGTGGATTGCTGAGGTTGGGTGAGCAAATGCAGACCCTTTTAAGCAATACTGCCTGCTGCCCATTCCATGGGTCCCAACTCACCAGGTTTAAGGGAATGTTCCTACAGTTAAAACATGCATGGGAAACCCAGAGGATGGTACACCATGGGATCGGGAAACGTTTGTAAAACGCACCTCAATTTTCCTCTCCTGGTGCTCGGGTTCAGCATTCCAGACTCTTTACTAACAATCTCCCCACTTGGAGAGTCAACGCCTTTAACTTCTGGTTTGGCACAGTTTACGAATTGTGCGGAGGATGAACGGGAATAGGGGAAACCAATGAGAGGCCAGCTGTAGGTGTTTGGACGGGCACATGTCACTCTAATTTCCCATCAGGAAGGAGAACTGACCAAAGGCTCAGACTGCCGCCCCGGAACCAGAATAGGGCCTGAAGCAATCCCGCGGTTTGGCGGCCAGCTCACAAAAAACGAGTTGAAAAAAGGAACTCAGGGCCACTGCAATGCACAAAGCTTCAGAGTTATAAAGGACAACTATCTTCCAAAAATATATTGGGGTAAGGCTACGAAGAGGACTTGAAAGCAAGGCAGAATGGCAGGAAACAGATTTCAAGAGGTAGATTGGAATTGCCTTTAAAGCATATGAAAAGCGGCAGAACTTCGACAATGAGGCACTTGGCCACAAAGGGCGTTTGTGTTTTTTCCTGAAGAAAAAATGCATTCGCACTTTTTGGCCAACCAAGCAAACGGGCAATGCAAATCCGCACTACAAAGAAGTCTCACTTCCCACCGGTCAAAAGGGCCATCCGAAAAAAGTGTAAAAACCAGAGAGGCAGGACAGGCCATGGAGAACAGGGAGCCTTGTTATCCTGATGGGCGGGATGTAAATTGCCAACAGCCACTCTGAAGCAGTGTATGGTGTTTCCTGGAACATCTAAAAAACAGAGCAACAGAGCATAGGGCATTCAGCTCTTGGGCATATATCTTGGGAAAACTAAAAATCAACTAGACACAGCTACCCCAAAATTTAGGGATGTTTTGTTTCCACGAACCTCGACTTTGGTACACCTTATATATCCCAGGAAAGAGAAAAATGTATAAAGAGGTTGTGTTACTTATGTACAATGGAATATCACTCAGCCATGAAATCAACATCATAAGGCTAGTAGCAGCATAATGAGTGGATTTAGGTACGATGATTCTAAGTGAAATAAGTCACAAGGAAAAGGAAACTTATCATGAGATATCACTTATAGAGGGAATGTAAACATGGCTACACAAGAGCTGAATTACGAAACAGAACAGAGTCACACATTTATAAAACGCACTTATGCCTCTAAGGGGAAAGGTGAGTTGGGGTGATGCATAAAATCAGAGTTTGAAATTAGCACAGATACCGTTCCATAAACCAAATATGTAATAGACAAGACCTACCCTTTGCTCAATGAACTGGACTCAACATCCCCTATGCACCGCAGAGGAATATATCTGACTAGTAAGAATCTTACAACCTATGTATTGATATCTCTCTGTAAGTGAATCAAGTAGGTTTAACACGGCATAAACACAACAGTGGAAGTCAGCTAAACCCCATCATAAAAATAAATATATTCAGGAAAAATGCATATGCTCTTTTTGGCCATCCAAACAAGCGCCAAATGCAAATCAGCGCTACAAAGATGTCTCACTTCACATTCGTCAAAAGGGCCATCCTGGAACAGTGTAAAATGAGAAATGCAGCACAGGCCATGGGGAAAAGGGAGCGTTTTTAAGCTGATGGGGGAGATGTAAATAGCCAAGGCCTCTCTAGAGAAGCGTATGGTGTTTCTGAAACATCTAAAATGCAGAGCTACAGAGCATATGGCACTTCCCCTCTTTGGCATATATCTTGGGAAAACCAAAAATCGACAGGACACAGGCACCGCTATGTTTAATGTTGCTCTGTTTACAAATGCCTCGACTTGGGTACAACTTACATGTCCTTGGAAGTAAAAAATGGATAAAGAAGATGTGGTACTTATGTACAATGGAATATTACTGAGCAATTAAATCAGTGAAATAAGGCCAGTTGCAGCAACTCGTGGAGTCTGAGGTACGATCATTCTATGTGACATAAGTCAGACATAAAAACAGACTTATCATAAGGTATCACTTATAGATGGTATCTAAAAATGGCTACACATGAACTCAATTACAAAACAGAAACAGAGTCACACATTTAGAAAACACACTTATGGCTGCTAAAGGAGAATTGTGGGGTGGGGTGATGCATAAAGGAGGATGTTGAAATTAGCATAGATACAGTTCCATAAACAAAATAGGTAATCGACAGGACCTATTGTATATCTCAAAGAGTTGGACTCAGCACACTGTTGTACAGGAAAAGGACATAGAAGACTGGTAAGAATCTGTAAAAGAATTTATTGATGTCTCTCTTTAAGTGAATCAAGTGGATAGATGCAGAGCAGGAAGAAAGACATAATTGAAAATCAGCTATACCCCATTTTAAAATTCAATAACAAGAACAAAAAAAAGACAGTGAGACAGAGAGAAATTCTTACAAAATTTGTTCAAGGGCTGTGATGCAACCTGGACTGAACACATCTAGACACACAGCTGGATGGGACGTAAGGCTCTACACTCGTGGGTCTGAGAGGCTTGGTGAGGATGGGACAGCAAATGCAGCACTTTTAGAGTAATACTGCCTGGCCCCCATTCCATGGGTCCCATATCTCCAGGTGCAGGGGACCCTTCCTACAGCTAAAACATGAATGGGACATCCAGAGGATGGTACACCGTGTGTTCGGGAAAGTTTGGGAAAGTCACCTCATCTCCACTTCTCCTGGTATTCGGGTTCCCCAGCTCCTTTGCTTAGAGTCTCCCCACTTTGGGAAGGCAGCACACTCAGCAGCCGGTTTTGCACAGCTTGGAATTTTCCGTGTGAAGAAGGGGAATGGGGGGATGGAATGAGACACAAGCCCTAGATGTTTGGACAGGCATATGCCACTCTAGTTTCCTAATCTGGAAGAAGAATATCCCTATCCTTCAGGTGCCCCAGTAACCGGAATGGGTCTGTAGAAATCCTGCCCCTTTGTGGCTGCTTCCCTAAACAACAAGTTGAAAACTGGTGCTCAGGGGCACTGCAATTCACAAACATGCAGGGTTGTAATTGACACCTCTAATGGAGTCATTTCTTGAGCCAAGCATTCCTAAAGGCCTTGTAAGCAAGGCAGAATTGCAGGAAAGGGATTTCAAGAGGTAGCTTGCACTCACCATTAAAGCACATGCAAAGCTGCTGAACATCGCCAGTGATGCAGTTTGCCAAAAAGGCTGTATGCGTTATTCCTTAATATATTCAGGAAAAACCCTTACTCCATTTTTGGCCAACAAAACAGGCGGGCAATGTAAATTAATACTACAAAGAGGTATCACTTCACACCAGTCAGAATGGCCAAGCTCACAAAATGTAAAACCTGAAATGCAGGACAGGGCGTGGAGAAAAGGGAACCCTGATAAGCTGATGGTGGGAATGTAAATTGCTAACAGCCACTGTAAAGAAGTAGGCGGTGGTTCCTTAAAAATCTCAAAAACAGAGCTTCAGAGTACATGGCGCTTCCACTCCTGGGCCTGTATCTTGGAAAAAACGTAAATTG
>NW_021698506.1:0-1079 GCF_005190385.1 Monodon monoceros
GGGTTAGGGTAAGGCTTCGGGTAAGGGTTAGGTTTAGGGTTAGGGGAGGGGGATGGGGAAGGGGACGGTTTAGGTTACCGGTTAGGGTATGACAACGGTTTAGGGTGAGCGTACGTGTGAGGGTACGGGTTAGTGTTACCGTACGGGTTAGGATTAGGGGACCGGTTAGTGTAATGCTTCGGGTAAGTGTTAGGGTTAGGGTTAGGGTTAGGGTTAGGGTTAGGTGACGGGGACGGTTTAGGGTACAGGTTAGGGTACGACAACAGTTTAGGGTGAACGTATGTATTAGGGTACGGGTTACAGTTAGCTTATGGTTTAGGATTAGGGTACGGGTTAGGGTAAGGCTTCGGGTAAGGGTTAGGGTTAGGGTTAGGGTTAGGAGACGGGGACGATTTAGGGTACAGGTTAGAGTACGACAACGGTTTAATGGGAGCGTACGTGTTAGGGTAAGGTTTAGTGTTAGCGTATGGGTTAGGATTAGGGGTCGGTTTAGTGTACGGCTTCGGGTAAGTGTTAGGGTTAGGGATAGGGTTAGGGGACGGGGATGGGGACGGTTTAGGGTACACGTTAGGGTACGACTAGGGTTTAGGGTGAGTGCACGTGTTAGGGTACGTGTTAGTGTTAGCGTACGGCTTAGAATTACGGGACGGGTTAGGGTAAGGCTTCGGGTAAGTGTTAGGGTTAGGGTTAGGGGACGGGGATGGTGTAGGGTACACGTTAGGGTTCGACAAGTGTTTAGGGTGAGCGTACGTATTAGGGTACATGTTAGTGTTAGCGTACGGGTTAGGATTAAGGGACGGGTTTGGGTAAGGCTTCGGTTAAGGGTTAGGGTTAAGGTTAGGATTAGGGTTAGGTTTAGGGGACGGGGACGGTTTAGGGTACAGGTTAGTGTACGACAACTCTTTAGGGTGAGCGTACGTGTTAGGGTACGGGTTAGTGTTAGCGTACGGGTTAGGATTAGGGGACGGGTTAGGGGAAGGCTTCCGGTAAGGTTTAGGGTTAGGGTTAGGGTTAGGGTTAGGGGAAGGGGACGGTTTAGGGTACAGGTTAGGGTACGACAACGGTTTAGGGTGAGCGTT
>NW_021698507.1:0-3281 GCF_005190385.1 Monodon monoceros
GAAGGAGAAATGAAGACTAATTTTTAAATGTTGAGTGTCACATGGGACGCTAGGTCCTGTGTGGTGAGTCATAATGGAGCTGTCCTGGACAATTAGGAAGCTTCAGAAGGGCTCTGAGCCCCTGGGTAGTAGAGACAGTTCACATCTGGGATAACCTTGCCACAGTTCTTCCTGGCAAACATTTCTCTTCATATTACTGAGAAAAACTCAGATATATTAGGCCTTTCCTTCATTTTATTTTAAGATGTTATTCTCTTTTCTGTATTTATAAAAAACACAGGGGAAAAGGCTAAGAAGTATGTATACCTGCCAGTGAATAAAATAACACATAATTGGAACTTCCGTGCTGGTGCAGTGGTTAAGACTCCTTGGTCCCAATGGAGGTGGCCCGGGTTCGATCTCTGGTCAGGGAACTAGGTCTCACATGCATGCTGCAACTAAGAGTTCGCATGTCACATTTAAGGAGCCTGCAAGCCACAAACAAAGGAGCCTGCCTGCTGCAAATGGGGACCCCACATGCCACAACTGGGGAGCCCTTGAGCCGCAACCAAGGAGCCCGCCTGCTGCAACTGAGACCCGGTGCAACCAAATAAATAAATATATAAATAAAATTGAAAAAGAACCCATAAGTAAAGTAGGGAAAAATTTCGGGGTTGTGGGTAGTAAACTAAGGCTCTGCATTAAATAAAGAAATCTAATATGAATGCCCTTTCCTCTCAACTCTATAGTGATTTGGAGAACATTTTCTTCATTACTCTATCAGTGACGGGCTTTATGCTGTGAAAATCTCACAACCTACGCTTATCGAATGGTCTTAATGTCCAATATAAGAAAAGAACTCATTACTTACAACTGATACCAAGTAACTGTTTCATACTCTTTCCAGGACCATCTGTAATATCTGAGTGGTACGTGAAATGGTCGCAGGGTCCGTAAACTAAAGAATGTCTGACACAAAATCATTTCAATCCCAGGGAGTACTGCCAGGATTGAAGTGGGTGTTAAACAGATTACAGAGGTGGGAGGTAGTGTACCTGGAGTCCCATCTGAGGAGAGTTCTCAGATTCAATATAGGTGAAATCAGTGAGAAAAGAAATACGTGTGAGAATAGGCAGCAGGTCAGTAGGAAGTAGCCAGAGCAAGAAGCCAATCAGAGAAGACCCAAATTATAAAGGGAAAGGTCTGGGAAATCTAAGCCTCACTCACTTATTCAGAGGAATTGGAAAGGTCCTTGAAAAAGGAATGGTGGCTGAATGGAGGCACATAATGAAATGTTAATTCTGGGAAAGTAAAATTGGATGGCATGTTGATATGGAATAAGGTTTCTACAATGCATTAAAGAATATTTTAACCATTTTCTGGAATCTGAAGGGAGTTCTGAATAGGCAGTTTGAGAGTGATGAGGATGATGAAGCCTCCTTTATGTTACATTTGACCAAAGTTTGTCAAGCTCGGGACTTCCCTGGTGGCAAAATTGTTAAGAGTCCTCTTGCCATTGCAGGGGCCATGGGTTCGGTCCCTGGTCCAGGAAGTTCCCACATGCCGCAGAGCAACTAAGGCCGTGTGCCACAACTACTGAGCCTGTGCTTAGAGCCTGTGAGACACAACTACTGAAGCCCGCGTGCCTAGAACCCATGCTCCACAACAAGAGAAACTGCCGTGATGAGAAGCCCACGCATGGCAACGAAGAGCAACATCCGCTCGCCGCAAATAGAAAAAGCCGGCACGCAGCAACAAGACCCAACGCAGCCAAAAATAAATAAATTTTTAAAAAATTGTCAACCTCACACATTTAAAATCCACATAAAAGTAAATAAAAGGAAGACTCTCGTGAAGATTTCTTAAATTAAGGGGCAGCATAAAATGACATGGGGTTTAACATCAGTTAAGTTTGGGTTTGGCCTCTAGTTTCCACGTTTACTGTCATGAACCATAAGTAAGTCACTTAACCATCCTGAGTTCGAGTTTCTTCATCTAGCAAAAAAGAAACAACTGAGGAACTGGGGGATCAGTGGAGCAGTGCATCTGAGAGCATTCTGTACACCACAGTGCTGTAGAAACGCTGGCCTTTTTTTTTTTTTTTTTTTCCCCCTGGAATCTTAGTTCCCAGACCAGGGATTGGACCCGGGCCCTCAGCAGTGAAAGTGCAGAGTCCTATCCACTGGACAGCCAGGAAATTCCCAATGGCCTATTAGTTTTAAATTCAGCACATCATCCCAGTAGAGCGAGGAATTCCACATTTGGACCCAGCTTCACTGGAGATGTGTGAAAAAGTTGCTTCTGGTCGCATGCCTTTTGGGCTCTGTGGGCATCCATTGCTGAATAAAACTTGATGATGGCATAGAACCCAGGACAGGCCACTGCTGCGTTTGGGGAGACTCAGACCGAATACAGAAGGCCAAACCTGCAGAAGACTGTGAAGAGAGAATGCTGTAGGGCGGTCCCACGCTAAGAAAGTGCAGTAAATTTCAGGCCCAGGAAACCAAACTGCCCATTCCCTTATATTCCCCCAGCCCTTTGCCACAGGTAACTGTGGTGAGCCTGGAACTCCAAACACTTCTCATTTCATGAACAGGTTTCCCTCTGAAATCCTAAGCTTCGAGAAGCATTAGGAGGCAATGACTTCTGTTGGGAACTATCTCTCAAAAGTCTGTGGGGGAGAGCTGACTGCTCAGGTCATCTCTAGAACTAAGATTCCTCTCAGCGGAGACCACAGGCAGATGAGGTGCTGAAGCAGTACCCCGGGGAGCCCAGTTACTGGGGCGCGGGGCGGCTTCCTCCACCCCTGTCTCTGCTCCGGCTCATCTCACTTGCAAGGCCTCAGCCGTGGGTCGAGAGCTCAGCTCCCACAGCAGCAAGGTTTTGTCACCCCCAATGGGAACCGCAAAAGGTACCAACTGCACCATCCTATCGTCACAGTGCGTGCGCGGCTCAGGGCGCAAGCGAACTGCGCCAGAGAACGCGTGCCCGCGCTCTTTAAAAAGTTAGTGCCAGTAAATCTAATATATAGAAAAACACTTGAAAGCCCCTGAGTGTTTTGTAGATAGAAAAGCTTGAGATTCAGAGCAAGTTCAGAGCTTGACAGTCTAAGAATAAGCTAGCTCTCCATTCCATTAGAAGGGCTAGGTAACAGCCTCTGGTTATGGAACCAGAAACTCTCAGGCTCCAAATAGGACAGCATCAATTGTACTCTTTTTAAAATTGCAGAAACAAACAAAATATATTTACACTTGGCCTATAAGACAAAGGGTACTTGAGACCTAATGTATATAAAATCAGTT
>NW_021698508.1:0-1600 GCF_005190385.1 Monodon monoceros
TTAAGGAATGCATGGAAATGATAATGGATTAAAAAAAAGAAAAAAAAACTTAAAAAGTACAAAAATATAGGGAAGTCTGTTTGCTTTGCATCTTACTGTGGACACATTCAAAGAACACTGGCAGAGACAAGAATAGTGAATTAAAAAAAGAAACAAACACCCTGAATTGAAAGAAACACTCTATTCTATCCAAAGAACTTAATTCTCAGATATTATTAAAGACATAAAATAAGAAAAGATATTTTTCTCTGATGAGATTAACAAAAATTAAAACAAGACAAAACCTAGTGTTAGTTCAGGCTCTTCCAAATATTTGCGTTGAGAATTTAAATTGGTACAATACTTTTGGAACACATACCCTTTCCCTATTAATTCTGTTTTTGGAAATTTACTTTGAATACATTGTTTCACATATGTGTTTTTATATTCAACATTAAACAATATATAACTGATATCATGCAGACCAAACAGGTTACTATTATGAGAGAGAGTAAATTGAAGAACCTCTGTACAGTCTACTGGTGTCAGGATTTCACAAGAGCTTTTGTGCTTTTTTTTTTCAACATTTTAACTCTCACATGCAATTTGCATAATTTACCTGTATAAATTAATAAATTAAATCTTAAATGTAGCTCTCCCTCGGATTCACAAGACAAAATTCATGAATCATATCTATAACCATGAATAGTTCTGCAGACAATACTCTAAGTGTTTTGCACATCCTGACTATATGGAGTCCCTTTAATATTTATTAATATCAAAGATAATTAGTGGTCTGAGTAATGCACTTTGTGAAATACTGAGCTATATCACAAGCCTTATGAAGACATTTATTTTAAGTAAAAGTTAAGGACCCCTTTCAGGAATTCATCATCCCAAACAAAATAATATACATTGGTAGAGAAGAAGTCTCTTCTTTTTCTTTAATAAACAATCCTAAACTGGTCAAATACATAAGCACATACGTGGAGATTCTTGAATCTCCAAAGTAAATCTATAGATGTAGTGCAAGAAGGGCAGTATGGGACACAATTACTGTGCTCACTTCATCCTAGGACTAATGAAGCATGAGAGAAATAGTTGTGCACACACATCAATTTGTCATCTTTACATAGCTGCATTGGAATTTTCCTATCTGACACTCTCAAGGTTGGATGAAAAATCACATATATCAACAATATTGAGTACAGAATATGCATAATTGGAGGTCAACGTGTGATTAAAGTTAAAGCCAGATTGGATTCACATCATAGACCATAAATGACAGGTTCAGAAGTAAAATGTTATACATTATTTATTTGTGTTTATCAAATTATTATAATAACATTTTAATAAAATTTATAAAATTCATTGATCTGTATTTTCTAGATATTTTACATGGATGTGTATGACTTTGATAATGAAAAAAGAAAAAAGGAAAGATGTACTCATTTTAGAAATATTTTCCTCAAAAATAATTTTAAAATGTGTTAGAATTTAAAATCCTCATGCTACACTGATGTCACACGCATAAGAATGATTTTCATCTTAACAAAACATGTCAAATGTCTGTCTTCTGTGCCAAGATCTTTACCCTGTGGTGCCTTTGTTTTATGGAGCC
>NW_021698509.1:0-1070 GCF_005190385.1 Monodon monoceros
GAGTCTCACATTTAGATAAAAACTTATGCTTGCTTAAGGGGAAAGTTCAGTTGGGGTGCTGTATAAAACCAGAGACTGAAATTAGCACACATACCGTTCCATAAGCCAAATATGTAATAGACAAGACCTACTCCTTGCTCAACGAAATGGACTCAACACCCCATATTGAACGCCGGGGAATATACCTGACAAATAAGAATCTTAAAACCCATGGATTTATATGTCTCCATAAGGAAATCAAGCGTGTGTACAGCGGCTTAAATGCAGCAGTGAAAATCCGATAAATCCCATTATCAAAATAAATTTCAAAAACGAAACACAATGACAGTGAAATAGAGAGCAATTCTTAAATAATTCATTCAGGGCTTGTGATGCAACCTGGATTTACCACATCTACACCCAGAGCTGGGTGAGACATAAGGCTGGACACACGCTTGATTTCCTTATGGAGACATATAAATCCATGGGTTTTAAGATTCTTATTTGTCAGGTATATTCCCCGGCGTTCAATATGGGGTGTTGAGTCCATTTCGTTGAGCAAGGAGTAGGTCTTGTCTATTATATACTTGGCTTATGGAACGGTATCTGTGCTAATGTCAATCTCTGGTTTTATGCAGCACCCCAACTCACCTTTCCCCATAAGCAAGCATAAGTTGGTTTTCTAAATTTGAGACCCTGTTCTGTTTTGTAATTCAGTTCATGTGTAGCCAAGTTTACATTCCGTGTATTAGTGATATCTTATGATGTTTCTTTTTCTGTGTGACTTATTTCTCGTTGAATCGTCGTACCTGAATCCACTCATTATGCCGCTACGGGCCTGATGACGTAGATTTCATTGCTGAGTGATATTCCATTGTACGTGCGTACCACAACTTCTTTATCCATTTTTTGCTTTCTCGGATATTTAACTTGTACCGTAGACGAGGTTCTTGTAAACAGACCCGTCCCAAACTTTGGGGTGGCTGTGCGTTTTTGATTTTAATTTCCCTAAGCTATAGGTCCATAAGTGGAAGTGCCATAGGCTGGGTTGCTTTGTTTCCTACGTGTTTCAGGAAACACCATACACTTCT
>NW_021698509.1:1170-1310 GCF_005190385.1 Monodon monoceros
CCAAAAAGGGCGTATGCGTTTTTTCCTGAATATATTCAGGAAAAAACGCATACGCCCATTTTGGCCAAGTGCATCATTGTCGACATTCTGCCCCTTTTCCTATGCTTTAAGTGCAATTCCTGGCTACTCCCTGAAATCGT
>NW_021698510.1:0-1746 GCF_005190385.1 Monodon monoceros
TGACAAAGGATTAAGCTCCAAAATTTACAAACAGTTCATGCAGCTCAATATCAAACAAAGAACAGCCCAATCCATAAATGGGCAGAAGACCTAAATAGACATTTCTCCAAAGAAGATACACAGATTGCCAACAAACACATGAAAGAATGCTCAACATCATTTTTAAAAATTAATTAATTAATTAATTAATTTTTGGCTGTGTTGGGTCTTCATTTCTGTGCGAGGGCTCTCTCTAGTTGCAGAAAGCGGGGGGCACTCTTCATCGTGGTGTGCGGGCCTCTCACTATCACGGCCTCTCTTGTTGCGGAGCACAGGCTCCAGACGCACAGGCTCAGTAGCTGTGGCTCATGGGCCCAGTTGCTCCGTGGCATGTGGGATCTTCCCAGACCAGGGCTCGAGCCCGTGTCCCCTGCATCGGCAGGCAGATTCTCAACCACTGCACCACCAGGGAAGCCCTGCTCAACATCATTAATCATTAGAGGAATGCAAATCAAAACTACAATGAGATGTCATATCACACCGGTCAGAATGGCCATCATCAAAAAATCTAGAAACGATAAATGCTGGAGAGGGTGCGCAGAAAAGGGAACACTCTTGCACTGTTGGTTGGAATGTAAATTGATACAGCCACTATGGAGAACAGTGTGGAGGTTCCTTAGAAAACTAAAAATAGAACTACCATCCGACCCAGCAAACCCACTACTGGGAATATACCCTGAGAAAACCATAATTCCAAAAGAGTCATGTACCACAATGTTCACTGCAGCTCTATTTACAATAGCCAGGACATGGAAGCAACCTAAGTGTCCATCAACAGATGAATGGATAAAGAAGATGTGGCACATATATACAATGGAATATTACTCAGCCATAAAGGAAACGAAATTGAGTTATTTGTAGTGAGGTGGATGGACCTAGAGTCTGTCCTACACAGTGAAGTAAGTCAGAAAGAGAAAGAAAAATACCATATGCTAACACATATATATGGAATCTAAGAAAAAAAATGTCATGAAGAATTAGGCGCAAGACAGGAATAAAGACACAGACCTACTAGAGAATGGACTTGAGGATACGGGGATGGGGAAGGGTAAGCTGGGACAAAGTGAGAGAGTGGCATGGACATATATACACTACCAAACCTAAAATAGATAGCTAGTGGGAAGCAGCCGCATAGCACACGGAGATCAGCACGGTGCTTTGTGACCACCTAGAGGGGTGGGATAGGGAGGGTGGCGGGGAGGGAGATGCAAGAGGGAAGAGCTATGGGAACATATGTATATGTATCACTGATTCACTTTGTTATAAAGCAGAAACTACCACACCATTGTAAAGCAATTATACTCCAATAAAGATGTTAAAAAATAAAAAAAAACAAAATAAGAGAAAAAAACCCAAAGTTAGTACAACGGACGAAGTCACAAAGATCAGAGAAGAAAGAAATGAAATAGATTTCAAAAGCTATACAATATCAATGGAAGTAAGAGATGATTCTTTGAAAAGGTAAATAAAATTGATAAACCTTTCACCAGACTCATCAAGAAAAAGAGAAAGAGGTTCCAAATCAATAAAATCAGAAAAGAAAAAGAGGTTAGAACCAACACCACAGAAATACAAAGGATCATAAGAGATTACTATGAACAATCATACATCAATAAAATGGACAAACTAGAAGAAATGAACAAATTCCCAGAAAGGTACCGTCTCCCAAGACTAAAGCAGTAAGAAATAGAAAATTTGAATACATCA
>NW_021698511.1:0-17314 GCF_005190385.1 Monodon monoceros
AGGCTATGGGATCTAGGCCTGAGTGAACTAACACCAGAGAGCCAACACCATGAAACTGTAAGCAACCCAGGCGTTGGGACCTCAGAGCAGAAGGGCCACATCCCCATGGGGATGGGAACCTTACAAGAGTGTCCTGGCATCACTGGGCTCACATCAAAAAACGTGGGGAGCACAGCAGTTAGAACCTGACGCCAGAGAGCACTCATCACCGAGGAGAGGAGGCTCCCAGCAGGCTCCAACTGCCACCAGAGGGCCTACATCTCCAAGGCAACGGGAGCAAGCCAGGCAGGAGTTACCTCACAGCAGAGGGCCCACCTCACAGAAGGGTGAGATACCCAGCCAGGATCAGACTCTCACCAGAGAGCCCACATCACCAAGGGGATGGGAACCAGGCAGGAGTTTCCTCACACCATTGGGGCCACATCATTGAAAGGTGAGGAACCCAGCACATGTGGTCTCAAACCAGAGGACACACACCACCAAGGGGCTGGGAGTGAGGCAGGTGTCTGGACGGGCACATTTAACTCTCATTTCCCACCAGGAAGAGGAATTAACCAAACGGTCAGCGTGCCGTGCCAGAACCAGATTACGGCCTGAAGCAAACCCGCGGTTTTGTGGCCAGCTTACAAGGAAGTGAGTTAAGAAAGGAAATCAGGGGCACTGTAATTCACAAACCTGCAGAGTTATAAATGACAGCTATTGTCAAAAATATATTGAAGTAAGTCTGCAAAGAAGTGTAAAAACCAGAAACACAGGGCAGACCATGGAGAACACGGAGCCTTGTTATGCTGATGGGCGGAATGTAAATTGCCAACAGACACTCTGGAGATGTTTATGGTGTATCCTGAAACATCTAAAAAACAAAGCTACAGAGCCTAGGGCACTTCCACTTATGGCCCTATAGCTTAGTAAAATTAAACTCAACAAGACACAGCCAACACAAAATTTAGGGCTGCTGTGTTTATGAGAACCTCAAGTCCAGTACAAATTAAATATCCCAGAAAGAAAAAACTGGATAAAGAAGTTGTGCTACTTACGTTCAACGGAATATCACTCAGCAATGAAATCAATGTCATCAGGCCTGTAGCAGCAAATTGAGTGGATTTGAGTATGATGATTCTAAGAGAAATATGTCACACAAAGAAAGATAATTATCATAAGATATCACTAATAGAGGGAGTGTAAACTTGGCTACACATAAACTGAATTACAAAACCGAACAGAGTCTCACATTTAGATAAAAAACTTATGCTTGCTTAAGGGGAAAGTTGAGTTGGGGTGCTGTATAAAACCAGAGATTGAAATTAGCACACATACCGTTCCATAAGCCAAATATGTAATAGACAAGACCTACTCTTTGCTCAACGAAATAGACTCATCCATGGTGTATCACCTCACACCTGTTAGAATGGGCATCATCAGAAAATCTACAAACAACAAATGCTGGAAAGGGTGTGGAGATAAGGAACCCTCTTCCACTATTGTTGGGAATGTAAATTGATACAGTCACTGTGGAGAACATTATGGAGTTTCTTATAAAACTAAAAATAGAATTACCATATGATACAGCAATCCCACTACTGGGCATATACCCAGACAAAACCATAAATCAAAAAGAGACAGTCACCACAATGTTCATTGCATCACTATTTACAATATCCAGGTAATGGAAGCAACCTAAATGCCCACAGGCAGACGAATGCATAAAGATGTGGTACATATATAAAATGGAATATTACTAAGCCATAAAAAGGAATGAAATTGAGTCATTTGTAGAGACGTTGATGGATCTAGAGACTGTCATACAGAGTGAAGTAAGTCAGAAAGAGAGAAACAAATCTTGTATATTAATGCATATATGTGGAACCTAGAAAAATTGTACAGATGAACCGTTTTGCAAGGCAGAAATAGAGCAACACATCTAGACAACAAACGTATGGCCACCAAGGAGGGAAAGCTGCTGGGTGGGTGGTGGTGGGAGGAGTTGAGAGATTGGGATTGGCATGTATACATTTATATGTATAAAATAGATAACCATAAAGAACCTGCTGTATAGAAAAATAAAATAAAATTCAAAATTAAAAAACTAAAATTTAAAAAGGTAAAACAGAAAAAATATTCTTCCCTTCACATACATGTATTTATATGAATAAATTATTTCCATGCTTATATCTGTAAATACAAAAAAGAGGAATAAAATCTACCTTGAAACAAAAACGAAAAAAAGAAAAAAAAAAAAACAGAACCCACCAGTTACACAGAGGAAAACCGTATCAAGGCACTTGCTCCAGTTGTAAACAATTCTGAAGTTGGTCAGTGGTGGGGAATCATCTCCCATTCAGCCAGCAGGCCCCACGCAACAAGCGTCCTCATTGCAATGCTGGGGGACCGTGCCGAGGCATCTGTGAGTAAACGTGGGCCGAGCCCCAGGCCAGCTGCTGCTGAAATGTTCCCACCCTTCCCAGGTAAAACACCTGAATATGTACAAGGACTTGAAAGCCTAGAGGAAGGGCTATGGAGCCACATGAGCGACAGCATGCCAACCTACTTGGTGCCTGCAGGCCAGCCAGGATGGTCCTGGCCCTGGGTGCTCTTCTGGAAGCTTTCCATTTCCCTGCCTGAGATACCCCTGCTGTCCCGGCCCCCACTGCTTTCTTCCTTCCTCACCTCTGCCCAGGGAGAAATTCCAGCGGCAGGTATGGGTGACACATCCTCTTCTTTAACAGGTGGCATCTTTGCAACTGCTGCAGAAAGTCCAGCAGAGCCCCACTCACACTGGGCCAACCACAAAGCCATGGCTTCTCACTCCCTCCCACGAGCCCAGCCCCAAGACTGCTGACAGGGCAGAGAAAATGGCGTCAGGCACAGCTGCAGGGGCTCTTGCTGCCTGGAGCCGTGTTTATATTGATCTGAACCCAGGCACACCTGGGGAGGGCTGGCCGGCACGGTCAGGCTTCCCAGGCCAGCCAATAATCACCCCTCAGGGGCTCATAGTTGCAGAAAATGGAACTTGCTGAATCGGCCAGGTCCAAGGAACAGGTGTGGGCTCCTGAGAGTCAGGATAGACAAGGGTCTGCAGCTCTGGCTTGTTTTCTAATCATATTATCTGGCCCATGAGTGGGAGACAATTTCAAGAAAACTCTCTCCTAATGAGAGGAACCCAGGAGTCAGGGAGAGGAGGGGTGGGTGGTCGGTGGAGACAGAGGCCTGGTGCCCCGGGTGCAGTGGAAGTCTCTGGAAGACCAGGTGGAGGGAGGCCGCACAGAGTGATGCCCAGGGTCACAGCCCTGTCAGAGCTGCTGTTTGTTAGTTCAAGTCCTGCTCTGAGGTGCTCTGTGTCAGATCTGAGCACCAGGTGAGCTGGGAGTGCTCTGCAATGAGGGCTATGTGCACGGTTCCTGTGTGCCCAGCCCTGCCATGGTACCTGCAAGGGTAGCTCTGTATCCTGGGAGGGGCCTGACCACAAGAGTCCCATGGGCTGCAGGGGACCTGCCCAGGGAACACCATATCCTGGGAGGGGCCTGAACACGAGAGCCCCGTGGACTAGCGTGGGGGTGGGGTACCTGCCCAGGTGAGCTCCATATCCTGGGTTTGGCCTGACCGCGAAAGCCCCATGGGCTGCTGGAGCCCTGGTAAAGGATGTCAGGACAGTCAGTGAAGCCACTGAGGATATACCTCCAGTAGTTCCTAAATCCTACACCCTGCTGGTCATTCTACCAAACACCAGGACTTGGTATTCTGTATTAGTCTTCAATGATGCCTTCTTTTGTATTCCATTAGTCCGAGAGTCACAAGAAATTTTGGCTTGTGAGTGGCAGGACTCAACATACAACTAAAACAATACTTCCGGGCCGTCTTGACCCAAGGGTTCAAAAATTCCCACACCATCTTTGGGGAAAGCTCATCTAAAGACCTAAAAGTTCTACCTCTGGAAAAGGAAACACTCCTTCAATATGCAGACGACATTCTGGTCGCCAGCCCTACTAAGGAGGCCTCTGAACTACCAAGCCAATAAAGGATAGAAGTTGTCCAAGAAAAAGCTCAAATATCACAGACTACGGTGACCTGCCTGGGCTTCATTCTCACAGAAGGTCGGAGAAGCCCATTCCAGGAAAGAGAAGATACAATTTACAGCCTTACCCCTTTCTAAAACTAGAAGACAGCTGAGGGCTTCCTGGGGAGGCCAGGGTTTGCTGCTTCTGGATCCCTAACTACAGTCTACTAGCTGGGCCTCTATATGAAACACTGAAAGGAAGAGATGATGATCCTTTAGAATAGAATCCAGAAGTGGCCTTTCAAGAATGGAAAGAGCAGTCAATTCAGACCCTTGCCCTGGAACTCCCTAATTTAGCTAAACCCTTTGACCTTTACATTCCTGGTGAAAGGTGAATCGCCATTGGAGTATTAGTGCAAAAACTGGGACCACTTGAAATGGAACAATGCAAGAATGCCATCCAGGTAGGATAAACTACGGTCACCAAGGGGCTTGGCCCACCGCCACATCTGGCCAAGATACTGGCGGTATCTAAAAACCTGGAAATCAGCAGCCCAAAAGGCCACCTCCCTCCTAAGGGAAAAGGACCCCACGTGGTGATCCTAACCCCCAACCATGCCCTGAAGTTGCAGGGTTTGCTCCGTGGGCACACTGACCTCGAGGGAGGAGGCCGTCCAACTCCAAACTCCAGAGAGATAACTGGGGGCAACGGGGCACCATGACGACTCGTGTGACCATCACTTGACCTGGAGTTTCTCTCATAACACAACAAGAGTGTTTCCCAAAAGAGTAGACTACTGCTTGCAGGACTTACTGCACCCAGAGGGGAGCTAATAATCTTGGCGGGGGAAACGTATATCACGCTGTCACCATAGAAAAGCCTACAGACACCGTGATGATGGTGGTCAATAAGACCGGCTGGACTCCTGTTTACTTCAAAAGGCTGTTAACTCAGTGGCCATCATGGTCCTTCATCACCACTGACCCTGGACTGTCTGGGAGTTGAGCAGGCAGGGTCCTGACACCTGGTGCTGTTTTTACGTTAATTCAGGGGTCTAATTGAAGAAAGCACAGACTACTGGTCATAGCATCTAGGCTGGCAGAAAAGGTCAGCCTAAGGTGGCCAAACAAATGTGGGGCGGGGTGAAACTGGCCCTCACAGCGTCACTGCACATCTCCTTCCTGGACCCTTAAAGGTCATTAGAATCTATAACACTTCCAATACTGGTGCTCAGGCGGACGAACAGGGAGGCAGGAGACCTGGGGACAATCAATGTCATCTGCAGGCTACTGGGGAGAAGTTGTGACCCTCGCCCACGGGTATGAGGGCTCCTAACTCAGCACTCAGCAGTTACAGAAGAAGGGTCTGCACACTCAGCACTCCAAGAATGAGGAAGGGGACAAAAGGCAGAAGAGGGGTTTGTCCCAGGCAAACCCCTTAAAAATCCCTGGGAGATAAAAATAGAATCTGGGCAATAAAATAAAGTCTAACCTTTTTTATCCTTTGTGCTTTGTCTAATTTCACGTGCTCCTAGGGTCCCGCATACAGAGGTTCCACACCCGGCACTTCAGACCAAAATTCCTAGTGCAGAATGGCTGGGTGGACACATCAGCTCCTGGGGCCCAGTGCAGACTCCGTGATATAGAGCCTGAACTGCAGCCAACCAGGCCTTCGAGAGCTCCGCCCCTCCCTCCCACTGACTCTGACAGGATCTCTACACAGCAGCCCAGCCCACAGCCCACAGGGTAGCACATGCTCTCACCTCTCCATTCTCTGATCAAAATATAAAGTTTCCTTTGCTTCTGAACCAAACTCAGTCTCGATCTGTTGGCTCCAATGACACTGGGCAGGGGGACACTTGTTGGGGTCCACTCTGGAGGATCAGTAACAGAAATTGAGAACATTGTAACTTCAATGAACAGATGTGTGAGCCAAACTGTAATTAACATAGAACAGTGTATAAGGCTCGGGTAAAATAAGATGTTTCTAACACTTCCATTTGATATTTCCATCACTCTATTATAAGCAAGTTCAGTGAAAAGGTTTGTCTTATTTGTCAGGTCAATACTAGAGAAACGAAGTGATTTCTTTCCAAGGATGTACATCTAATAATCTTGGTTAAAGCTTCAATCTTGTTTTAAATGCTTTTCCATTGAAAATGATACCTCTCTTTCAGCTCCCCCATTTCTGAGAAGTATAAAATCTTATAATTTATTATTACCAAAGGGGAAAGGTGGGAGGAGGGATAAATTAACAGTTTGGGATTAACACATACACACTGCTATGTATAAAATCGATCATCAACAAGGAACTACTGTATAGCACAGGGAACTACACTCAATATTTTGCAATAACCTATAAGGGGAAATAATCTGAAAAAGAATAGATATTTTTATTGACATCATCTATCAATGACAGTTAAAATGGAACCTAAGGGAAGCCGGTGGTGAGTGCTTCTGACCCTGAAGACTTCAATCATCTAAAGCTTGGACTCTGCCTACTTCCCAAGGCCCTTAATGAACATATGTGTAGCCGTAGCTTTAAAAATTCCCCAGTTTGGGTTGTGGAGAGACACTGATTTTGGAAAAGCCCTGGTGTTCTCCTCACATGAATGGGACCCTTCCTACAGCTAAAACTTGCCTGTCACACCCAGAGGATGGTATACCGTCTGATCGGGAAGAGTTTGGAAAAGGCATCTCATCTCCTCATCTCCTGGTACTCGGGTTCACCCCCCCAGCGTCTTTACTAACAGTCTCCCCACTTGGAGATGTCAGCACTGTCAAAATCCTGTTGCATACAGTTTGGAATTTGTCCAGAGGATGAAGCGGAAGGAGGAGGAACAATGAGAGACAAGTCCTAGGTGTTCGGACAGGCACATGTCACTCTAATTTCCAATCAGGAAGATGAATTGACCAAAGGCTAGGGTTGCCCATGGAAACAGAATAGGGCTTGAGGAAATTCCGCTGCTTTGTGGCCAGTTCCCATAAACACAAGTTGAAAAATGGAACTCAGGGGCACTAAAATTCACAAAACTGCAGAGTTGAAAATATCTATCACTGAACAATGTCTTGAGGAAAGTCAGAGAAAAGGACTTGTAAGCAAGGGAGAATGGCAGGAAAGGGATTGGAAGAGGTAGAAAGGACTCGCCATTAAGCACAAGAAAAGGGGTTGAACATTGCCAATATTGCAGTTGGCCAAAAAGGGTATATGCGTCTTTTTCTGTATATATTCAAGAAAAGGGCATACACTTTTCAGCCAACCAAACAGGTGGGCACTGGAAATCAATACTACAAAACATATCACTTCGCATCAGTCAGAAGAGCCGTCCTCATAAAGTGTAAACACCAGAAAGGCATGACAGGGCAAGGAGAAAAGGGAGCCCTGTGAGGCTTATCGGGGAAATGTATATTGCCAACGGTCACTCTGGAGAAGTGTATTGTGTTTACTAAAGCATCTAAAAAATGAGCTACAGGGCACAGGGCACTTGCACTCATGGACGTATATCTTGGGAAAAACAAAAATCGAGAGGACTCAGGCACCCCAATGTTTACCGCCTCTCCGTTTAAAAGATCCTCGACTAGGATATAACTTAAATGTCTCTGGAGGGAAAAAATGGATAGAGATGTGGTACTTATGTAGACTGGAATTTTACTCAGCCTGGAAATCAAAGAAATACGGCCAGTTGTAACAACTCCAGAGGAGTTACGTATGATCATTCGAAGTCACATAATTCAAAAGAAAAAGACACACAATATAAGATATCATTTAAAGCAACATAAGATATCACTAATACACGGAATGTAAACTTGGCTACACATGAACTGAATTACAAAACAGAACAGGGTCTCAAATTTAGAAAACCAACTTATGCTTGCTTATGGGGAAAGGTGAGTTGGGGTGCTGCATAAACCAGAGATTGAAATTAGCACAGATACAGTTCCATAAGCCAAATATATAATAGAGAAGACCTACTCCTTGCTCAACGAAATGGACTCAACACCCCATATTCAACGCCTGGGAATATACCTGACAAGTAAGAATCTTAAAACCCATGGATTTATATGTCTGCATAAGGAAATCAAGCATGTGTACAGCGGCCTAAACGCAGCAGTGAAAATCCGATAAATCCCATTATCAAAATAAATTTCAAAAACAAAACACAATGACAGTGAAATAGAGAGCGATTCTTAAATAATTCATTCAGGGCTTGTGATGCAACCTGGATTTATCACATCTACACACGGAGCTGCGTGAGACATAAGGCTGGACACTTCGGGCTGATAGCATTGGTGAGGTTCGGTGAGCAAACGCAGACCCTTTGAAGTCATACTGCATGGTACTCATTCCATGGGTCTCAACTCTCCCGGTTGAAGGGATTCTTCCTTCAGCTAAAGCATGCATGGGAAACCCAGAGTATGGTCCACCGTGTGATTGGGAAACGTTTTCAAATGTATCTCAGTTTTCGTCCCCTGGTACTCGGGTTCACCATTCCAGACGCTTTACTAACACTCTCCCCACTTGGAGAGTCAGTGCTTTTAACCTCCTATTTGGCACAGTTTGCCATTTCTGCGCAAGATGAACAGGAATAGGGAGAACCAATGAGAGACTAGCTGTACGTGTCTGCACGGGCAAATGGAACGCTCCTTTCCCACCAGGAAGAGGAATTAACCAAAGGCTCAGCGTGCCCTGCTGGAATCAGATTAGGGCCTGAAGCAATCCTGCGGTTTTGTGGCCAGCTCACAAGAAAGCGAGTTGAAGAAAGGAGCTCAGGGGCACTGTAATTCACAAACCTGCAGAGTTATGAATGACAGCTATCGTCCAAAAATGTATTGAAGTAAGTCTGCGAAGAGGACTTTAAATCGGGGCAGAATTTCAGTAAAACGATTTCAGGGGGTAAACTGGAATTGCACTTAAAGCATAGGAAAAGAGGGAGAATGTCAACAATGATGCACTTGGCCTAAAAGGGCGTATGCGTTTTTTCCTGAATATATTCAGGAAAAAACGCATACGCCCTTTTTGGCCAACCAAGCAAGCGTGTAAAGGGAATCTGCACTACAATGAAGTCTCACTACGCCCCCGTGAAAAGGGCCATCTGAAAAAAGTGTAAAACCCAGAAAGGCAGGACAGGCCATGGAGAACAGGGAGCCTTGTTTTGCTGATGGGCAGGATGTAAATTGCCAACAGCCACTCTGGGGAAGTGTATGGTGTTTCCTGAAACACGTAGGAAACAAAGCAACACAGCCTATGACATTTCCACTTATGGACCTATAGCTTAGGGAAATTAAAATCAAAAACACACAGCCACCCCAAAGTTTGGGAAGGCTCTGTTTACAACAACCTCCTCTACGGTTCAAGCTAAATATCCCAGAAAGCGAAAAATGGATAAAGAAGTTGTGGTACGTACGTACAATGGAATATCACTCAGCAATGAAATCTATGTCATTCAGGCCCGTAGCATCATAATGAGTGGATTCAGGTACGAAGATTCTACGTGAAATATGTCAGACAGAAAAAGAAACATCATAAGATATCACTAATACACGGAATGTAAACTTGGCTACACATGAACTGAATTACAAAACAAAACAGGGTCTCAAATTTAGAATACCAACTTATGCTTGCTTATGGGGAAAGGTGAGTTGGCGTGCTGCATATAACCAGAGATTGAAATTAGCACAGATACCGTTCCATAAGCCAAATATGTAATAGACTAGACCTACACCTTGCTCAACGAAATGGACTCAACACCCCATATTCAACGCCTAGGATTATACCTGACTAGTAAGAATCTTAAAACCCATGGATTTATATGTCTCCGTAAGAGAATCAAGCGTGTGTACAGCGGCTAACACGCAGCAGGGAAAATCCGATAAATCCCATTATCAAAATATATTTCAAAAACAAATGACAATGACAGTGAAATAGAGAGCAATCCTTAAATAATTCATTCAGGGCTTGTGATGCAACCTGGATTTACCACATCTACGCCCAGAGCTGGGTGAGACATAAGGCTGGACGCTTCGGGCTGATAGCATTGGTGAGGTTCGTTGAGCAAATGCAGACCCTTTGAAGGCATACTGCATGGTACCCATTCCATGGGTCCCAACTCTCCAGGTTTAAGGGATTCTTCCTTCAGCTAAAACATGCATGGGAAACACACAGTATGGTGCACCGTGTGACCGGGAAACATTCTCAAATGCATCTGAGTTTTTGTCCCCTGGTACTCGGGTTCACCATTCCAGACGCTTTACTAACACTCTCCCCACTTGGAGAGTCAGTGCCTTTAATCTCCTGTTTGGCACAGTTTGCAATTTCTGCGCAAGATGAACAGGAATAGGGAGAACCAATGAGAGACTAGCTGTAGGTGTCTGCACGGGCAAATTTAACACTCATTTCCCAGGAGGAAGAGGAATTAACCAAAGGCTCAGCACGCCCTGCTGTAAACAGATTAGGGCCTGAAGCAATCCTGTGGTTTGGCGGCCAGCTCACAAGAAAGCAAGTTGAAGAAAGGAGCTCGGGGGCACTGTAATTCACAAACATTTAGAGTTATGAATGACAGCTATCGTCCAAAAATATATTGAAGTAAGGCTGCGAAGAGGACTTGAAAGCGGGGCAGAATTTCCGGAAAACGTTTCCAGGGTGTTGACTGGAATTGCACTTAAAGCATAGGAAATGAGGCAGAATGTGGACAATGATGCACTTGGCCAAAAAGTGCGTATGCGTTTTTCCCTGAATATATTCAGGAAAAAACGCATACGCCCTTTTTGGCCAACCAAGCAAGCCTGTAAAGGAAATCTGCACTACAATGAAGTCTCACTGCCGCCCGGTCAAAAGGGCCATCTGAAAAAAGTGTAAAATCCAGAAAGGCAGCACAGGCCATGGAGAACAGGGAGCCTTGTTATGCTGATGGGTGGGATGTAAATTGCCAACAGCCACCCTGGAGAAGTGTTTCCTGAAAGTTTTAAAAGACAAAGCAACAGAGCCTAGGGCACGTCCACTTACAGTCCTATAGCTTAGGGAAATTAAATTCGAAAAGACACAGCCACCCCAAAGTTTGCGATGGCTATGTTTACAAGAACCTCCTATAGGATACAAGTTAAATATCCTAGAAATCGAAATATGGATAAACAAGTAGTGGTACATATGAACAATGGAATATCACTCAGCAAAGAAATCTGTGTCATCAGGGCCATAGCAGCATAATGAGTCAATTCAGGTAAGATGATTCTACGTTAAATAAGTCTCACAGAAAAAGAAACATCATAAGATATCACTAATACACGGAATGTAAACTTGGCTACACATGAACTGAATTACAAAACCGGACAGGGCCTCAAATTTAGAAAACCAACTTATGCTTGCTTTAGGTGCAAGGTGAGTTGGGGTGCTGCTTGAAACCAGAGATTGAAATTAGTAAAGATTCCTTTCCATAAGCCAAATGTGTAATAGACAAAGCTACTCCTTGCTCAACAGAACGGACTCAACACCCCATATTCAACACTTAGGAATATACCTGACAAGTAAGAATATTAAAACCTATGGATTTATATGTCTCCATAAGATAATTAAGCATGTGTACAGCGACATAAACGCAGCAGTGAAAATCAGCTAAATCCCATTATAAAAATAAATTTCAAAAACGCAACACAATGACAGTGAATTAGAGAGCAATTCTTAAATAATTCATTCAGGGCTTGTGATGCAACCTGGATTTACCACATCTACACCCAGAGCTGTTTGAGTCATGCGGCTGGACACTTTGGGCTGATAGCATTGGTGAGGTTCGGTGAGCAAATGCAGACCCTTTGAAGTCATACTGCATGGTACCCATTCCATGGGTCCCAACTCTCCAGGTTTAAGGGATTCTTCCTTCAGCTAAAACATGCATGGGAAACCCAGAGTATGGTCCACCGTGTGATCGGGAAACGTTTTTAAATGCATCTCAGTTTTCTTACCCTGATACTCGGGTTCACCATTCCAGACGCTTTACTAACACTCTCCCCACTTGGAGTGTCAGTGCCTTTAACCTCCTGTTTGGCACAGTTTGCAAATTCTGTGCAAGATGAACAGGAATAGGGAGAACTAATGAGAGACTAGCTGTAGGTGTCTGCACGGGCAAATTAACTCTCTTTTCCCACCAGGAAAAGGAATTAACCAAAGGGTTATCGTGCCATTCCAGAACCAGATTAGGGCCTGAAGCAATCCTTCGGTATTGTGGCCAGACCACAAGAAAGCGTGTTGTAGCAAGGAGCTCAGGGACACTGTAATTCACAAACCTGCAGAGTTATAATATCACAGATATCGTCCAAACATATATTGAAATGAGGCTGCGAAGAGTACTTTTAATCGGGGCTCCAGGCAGGTGGCCCAGTGTACCGAGGCTATGGGATCCATGGCGGAGTGAACTCAAAACAGAGTGCCCACATCCTGACACTGTGAGCAACCCAGCCTTTGGGACCTCAGAGCAGGAGGCCCACAACCTCATGGGGATGGGAATCTTACAGTAGTGTCCTGGCATCACTGGGCTCACATCAGAAAACGTGGGGAGTTCAGCAGTTAGAGCCTGATGCCAGAGGGCCCTCATCTCCTAGGAGAGCAGTCTCCCACCAGGCTCCAACTGCCACCAGAGGGCCGACGTCATGAAGGCAATGGGAGCAAGCCAGCCAGGAGCTACCTTAAAGCAGAGGGCCCACCTCACAGAAGGGTGAGGAACCCCGCCAGGAGCAGAGTCTCACCAGAGGGCCATCATCACCAAGGGGATGGGAACTGGGCAAGAGTGTCCTCACACCAGTGGGGTCACATCATCGAAAAGTGAGGGACCCAGCACACGTGGCCTCAAACCAGAGGACACACATCACCAAGGGGCTGGGGGTGAGGCAGGCAGTAGGAGCCTCAAAAATGAGGGCCTATAGAATAAAAAACGTGAGGAATTCTGCAGTTGGAACCTCCCAGCAGGCGGCAAGGAGCAGCGAGGCTATGGGATCCCAGCCGGTGTGAACTCACAATTGAGGGCACTCATCATGAAACTGTGAACAGCCCAGACGTTGGGACCACAGAGCAGAAAGCACACATTCCTATAAGGTTGGGAACCTGGCAGGCGTGTACTCGCACCACAGGGCACACATCAGAAAAGTTTGGGAGCCCAGGAGTTAGGGACTGATGCCAGAGGGCCCTCATTACCGAGGGGAGGAGACTCCGAGCAGGCACCAACTCCCAACTGAGGGCCCACGTCGACAAGGTGACGTGCGTCAGCCAGGCAGTATTGACCTTACAGAAGAGGGCCCACGTCACAAAAGGGGGAGGAACCCAGCCAGGGTAAGACTCTCACCAGAGGGCCCACATCACCAAGGGGATCGGAACCAGGCAGGAGTGTCCTTACACCAGTGTGGCCAAATCATAGAAGGGTGAGGAACCCAGAACATGTGGCCTAAACCAGAGAACTCACATCTCCAAGGGGCTCAGAGTGAGGCAGGCAGGAGTCGCCGCACAACACAGGGCCTGTAGAATAAAAAATGTGAGGAATCCAGGAGTTGGAACCTCCCAGCAGGTGGCCCAGAGCACCGAGTCTATGGGATCCAGGCCACAGTGATCTCACTGCAGAGGGCCCACATCATGAAACTGTGAGCAACCCAGACCTTGGGACCTCAGAGCTGGATGCTCACATCCCGATGGAGATGGACACCTGGCAAGAGTGTCCTCGAACCACTGGGTGCACATCAGAAAATTTCTGGAACCGAGGAGTTAGGGCCTGATGCCATAATGCCCTCATTACCAAGGGGAGTAGACACACAGCAGGAACCAACACCCAACTGAGGGCCCATGTCGACAAGGTGACGTGTGCCAGACAGGCAGGATTTACCTCACAGAACAGGGCCCACCTCATAGAAGGGTGAGGAACCCAGTCAGGATCAGACTCTCACCAGATGGTCCACATCACCAAGGGGATGGGAACCAGGCAGGAGTTTCCTCACACCAGTGGGGTCACATCAACGAAAGGTGAGGATCCCAGCACATGTGGCCTCATACAGGGGACACACATCACGTAGGGGCTGGGTGTGAGACATGCAGGAGGAGACTCACAAAAGAGGGCCTATAGAATAAAAATGGTGAGGAATCCAGCATTTGGAAACTCCAAGCAGGCAGCCCAGGAAACCGACGCTATTGGATACAGGCCGGAGTGAACTCACAGCAGAGGGCCCACATCATGAAACTGTGAGCAACCCAGCCGTTGGGACCTCAGAACAGTAGGCCCACATGCCGATGCAGATGGGAACTTGGCAGGAGTGTACTCGCACAACTGGGCGCACATCAGAAAATGTGTGGAGCCAGGCACTTAGGTCCTGACAACATAGGGCCCTCATCACCGAGGGGAGGAGGACCCTGCATGCTTCAAATGCAACCAGAGGGCCCACGTATCCAACGCGACGTGTGCAAGCCAGGCAAGAGTGTCCTCACACCAGTGGGGCCACATCACTAAAAGGTGAGGAGACCGGCACATGTGGCCTCAAACCAGAGTAGCTACATCACCAAGGGGCTGGGAGTGACGCAGGCAGGTGGGGCCTCACAACACAGGGGCCAAAGAATAAAAATGGTGAGGAATCCAGCAGTTGGAAACTCCCAGCAGGCAGCCCACAGCACAGAGGCCATGGAATCTAGGTCTGAGTGAACTAACACCAGAGAGCAAACATCATGAAACTGTGAGCAACCAAGGCGTTGGGACCTCAGAGCAGAAGGCCCACATCCCCTTGGGGATGAGAAACTTACAGGAGTGCCCTGGCATCACTGGGCTCACATTAGAAAAAGTGGGGAGCCCAGCAGATAGAGCCTGACGCCAGAGGGTCCTCATCACCGAGGAGAGGACGCTCCCAGCAGGCTACAATTGCCACAAGAGGGCCGACCTCACCAAGGCAATGGGAGCAAGCCAGGCAGGAGTTACCTCACAGCAGAGAGCCCACTTAACGGAAGAGTGAGGAGTCCAGCCAGAATCACACTATCACCAAAGGACCCACATCACCAAGGGGATCGGAACCAGACAGGAGTGTCCTCACACCAGTGTGGCCAAGTCATAGAAAGGTGAGGAACCCGGAACATGTGGCACAAACCAGAGGACCCACATTTCCAAGGGACTCGGAGTGAGGCAGGCAGGAGTAGCCTCACAACACAGGGCCCATAGAATAAAAAATGTGAGGAATCCAGCAGTTGGAACCTCCAAGCAGGCAGCCCAGAGCACCGAGTCTATGCGATCCAGGCACCAGTGAACGCACAGGAGAGGACCCACATCATGAAACTCTGAGCAACCCAGCCGTTGGGACCTCAGAGCAGAAGGCCCACATCCCCACGGGGATGGGAACTTGGCAGGAGTGTCCTCGCACCACTTAGCACGTATCATAAAATGTGGGTGCCCAGCAGTTATGGCCTGACGACAGAGGACACTCATGACTGAGGGGAGGAGGCTCCCAGCAGGCTCCAAATGCCACCAAAGGGCCGACGTCACCAAGGAGGGGTGTGCCAGCCAGGCAGTAGTGACCACAGAGCAGATCGCCCAACTCACAGAAGTTGAGGATCCCAACCAAGATCAGACTCAGCAGAGGGCCCACATCACCAAGGGGTTGGGAACCAGGCAGGAATGTTCTCACAACAATGGACTCACATCAACGAAAGGGGAGGGTCCCAGCACACGTGACCTCAAACCAGAGAACACACATCACCAAGCGGCTGGGTGTGAGGCAGGCAGGAGGAGCCTCAAAACAGAGGTCCTATAGAATAAAAAAGGTGAGGAATCCCGCAGTTGGAACCTCCCAGCAGGCGGCCAGGAGCAGGGAGGCTATGGGATCCAGGCCTGAGTGAACTCACAACAGAGGGCCCTCATCATGAAACTGTGAGCAACACAGGCGTTGGGAACTCAGAGCTGAAGACCCACATTCCCATGTGGTTGGGAACCTGCCAGGAGTGTACTCGCACCACAGGGCGCACATCAGAAAATTTGGGAGCCAGGAATTAGGGCCTGACGCCAGAGGGCCCTCATTACCGACGGGAGGAGACACCAAGCAGGCACCAACTCCCAACTGAGGGCACACGTCACCAAGGTAACGTTTGCCAGCCAGACAGGAGTGACCTCACAGCAGAGGGCCTACCTCACAGAAGGGTGAGGAACCCAGCCAGGATAAGACTCTCACCAGAGGTCCCACATCACCAAAGGGATTGGAACCAGGCAGGAGTGTCCTCACACCAGTGTGGTCACATCATAGAAAGGTGAGGAACCCAGCACATGTGGCCTAAACCAGAAGACGCACATGTCCAGTGGGCTCGGAGTGAGGTAGGCAGGAGTAGCTACACAACACAGGGCCCAGAGAAAAAAAAAGGTGAGGAAACCAGCAGTAGGAACCTGCCAGCCGGCAGCCCAGAGCACCAAGACTATGGAGTCCAGGCCACAGTGAACACAGAGCAGAGGGCCACATCATGAAACTGTGAGCAACCCAGACGTTAGGACCTCAGAGCACAAGGCCCACATCCCAATAGGGATGGGAACCTGGCAGAAGTGTCCTCACACCACTTAGCATTTATCAGAATATGTGGGTACCCAGCAGGTAGGGCCTGACGCCAGAAGGCCCTCATCACCGAGGGAAGGAGGCTCTCAGCAGGCTCCAACTGCCACCAGAGTGCCAATGTCGCCATGAAGGTGTGTGCAAGCCTGGCAGGATTGACCTCAGAGAAGAGGGCCCACCTCACAGAAGTGTGTGGAACCGATCAGGATCAGACTCTCACCAGAGGGCCCACATCGCCAAGGGGATGGGAACCAGGCAGGAGTGTCCTCACACCAGTGGGGTCACATCACTAAAAGGTGAGGCAACCGGCACATGTGGCCTCAAACCAGAGGACCTACATCAACAAGGGGCTCGTAGAGAGGCAGGCAGGAGGAGCCTCAAAACACACACACCGAAGTATAAAAATGGTGAGGAATCCTGCAGTTGGAACCTCCCAGCAAGCGGCCCAGAGAACAGAGCCTATGGGATCTAAGACTGTGTGAACTAACACCAGGGAGCCAACATCATGAAACTGTGAGCAACCCAGGCGTTGGGACAAGAGAACAGAAGGCACATATCCCCATGGGGATGGTAACCTTACAAGAGTGTCCTGGCATCACTGGGCTCACATCAGAAAACGTGGGGAGCCCAGGAGTTAGGGCCTGACGCCAGAGGGCCCTCAGCACGTAGGAGAGGAGGTTCCCAGCAGGCTCCAACTGCCACCAGAGGGCCGAGCTCAACAAGGCAACATGTGCCAGCCAGGCAGGAATTGCCTCAGAGAGAGGGCCCACCTCA
>NW_021698512.1:0-1908 GCF_005190385.1 Monodon monoceros
TATCTCCTGCATCGGCAGGCAGACCCTCCACCACTGCGCCAACAGGGAAGCCCGAAATTCTGCATTATTTTAACGTTAGCACACATTTCCGGACACAGAGAACACTCGCGTGGGCACCCTATACACCGCAAGGACACTGAGTAGCGGCAGGCTCTACTGTTCTGCTCAGAAACATCGAGGCCGGAAGCCATTCCCAGTCACTCTGTGTATGCCGAGTGTAGGGCAACACACTGCACTCTTCCTTGGGACAGCTAGATTTCCTCAGCATGCCGACAGCTCCAGGAAGTCTGTTCTCTCACGTCCTATATGCCATAGAAGTCTTCCTCATTGCCCTCATCTGAGCTGCACCTGGAAAAACAAGCTGCTTCGCATTCCCTCTAAGAACTCATACTCGAAGACACCATACCATGAGGACATAGCCGGCATGCATTCCTACTGTAATTCAAGCAGAGCTCTTCTTGTTAAACTGCAGCATTTAAGAAGAGACTGAGGACTGAGAGGCTACTTGGAGCGTTCCAGGATGAAGGAGTTCCCTCCGTGTTGAACACCCTGTGAAGAAAAGTTGATTGAGGGAGGGGACAAGCGTGTAGCTAGAGCCACCTTTGACTTGTGAGAAAACACAAGGTTATAGGCTGCATGTTCACTGGAGACGGAACCAGGTCTCAGAAATCTTCCCTGCCCATTTAGTTTCCCCCCTATTTTGCAATATGCGGGCCTCTAACTGTTGTGGCCTCTCCCGTTGCGGATCACAGGCTCCAGAAGCGCAGGCCCTGCCGCCATGGCTCACGGGCCCAGCCGCTCTGCGTCCTGTGCGATCTTCCCGGACCGGGCCACGAACCCGTGTACCCCACTTCGGCAGGCAGACTCTCAACCACTGCGCCACCAGGGAAACCCCGCTTGCCCATTTTGAAAGGTCCATTCATGCTGCCTGGAACCTTCCTAAAGTACAGGTTTCTAACGGGCCTGTAGTACGTGTAGGCAGTACTCGGGGAACAAAGGAATCTTCGCTAAATATACAGGGTGCTACCGTAGCCTGTTTAGGAGCGGCACATGATTATAGGCCTAACTTGAGCCTGCCTTGGTTGACGCAGTTCGCTAAACGTAGGAAACCCTGCGAATAGAAGTTCATTCAGGGAAGGACCCTTTGTGTTCCTTGAGGGAGAAAGGCTGCTTGTGTTCCACCTGCAACTAAAGGAGACTTCTTCGTGTAACACTGAAGTGTTTTGCGACAGGAAATGCTTATAGGCCTAACTAGAGCCTGTCTTGTTGGAGGCAGTCTGCTACACGCAGAAGTCTCTCCGAAAGAAGTCGATTCACGTCAGGGCCCATTGTGAACCTTCTGTGTCTTTGGACATCTTAAATTTACAGGTAAGCATACTGCGTGTCTGCCTGCAAATGCGGGCCTGATGGCACAAAGCGTGTTTCCCATTTTGAAAGTTCTATTCACGGGGCCTTGAATTTCCCGGAGAGGCATACTGTTCACGGCTCTGTGGAAACTGTAGGCTTTGGCTCTGGGAAGAAATGGGGTTTTCTCTACTAAAACATGGTGCTTCCAAGGCCTGGTTGGGAGCTGATGCTGCCATTCTCTATACCTACGTGAAGACCAAAACTCAGCCGTTTCCTCGAGGTAAGTCCCTGAAATGCCCTGCTGAAGCGGAGGCATGCAGCAGTTTCAAAATGGACTTCGTCGCACTGCCGGGAGGCTTTTTTCTATTTTTTTCTTTGTACACGGGGCTCTCACTGTTGTGGCCTCTCCCGATCCGGAGCAGAGACTACAGACGCGCAGGCTCAGCGGCCTGGGCTCTCGGGCCTATTCACTCCGGGGCATGTTGGAACTTCCCGGTCCGGGGCACGAACTCGTTATCTCCTGCATCGGCAGGCAGACCCTCCACCACTGCGCCAACAGGG
>NW_021698513.1:0-1456 GCF_005190385.1 Monodon monoceros
GGGATATAGTATTTTAAAAGCCTGGGAATTGTGTATTTTTCCACGGCATGCAAAGGGACTTTAATTTTCTAACATAAAGAGAAAAGTAGGGGCTTCCCTGGTGGCGCAGTGGTTGAGAGTCCGCCTGCCGACGCAGGGGACACGGGTTCGTGCCCCGGTCCGGGAAGATCCCACATGCCGCAGAGCAGCTGGGCCCGTGAGCCATGGCTGCTGAGCTTGCGCGTCCAGAGCCTGTGGTTTGCAACGGGAGAGGCCACAACAGTGAGAGGCCTGCGTACCGCAAAAGAAAAAAAAAAGAGAGAGAAAAGTATATCCAAATTTTCCAAGTCTCAGATTTAGAAGCTGGTCAAATTTAATCTCAGAAATATATATGTGTGTGTGTGTGTGTGTGTGTGTGTGTACAAACACACACACACACACACACACAGTATTTAGCAGCCTCAAAAATGTATATTGTAGAAAATATTAGAATAAATATATTAAGACAAATGGGTTATCATTTTCTAAGTTTATTAAAGGTTGTCAGAGTTGGGATTCTTGATCTATGGAGTCCATTTATGTTTTTTGGGAAGTCCAATTGTTTTTGTTAGGAATGGGTATGTAGCTTTTTTATTTTTTCAATAAGAATTAGAGTCACTAGAACGAGTAATGGTCATATGAAAATCCAAAACAAGAACCAGTGGAATGGGATTTCCCTGGTGGCACAGTGGTTTAGAATCCACCTGCCAATGCAGGGGACATGGGTTTGAGCCCTGGTCCGGGAAGATCTCCCATGCCACGGAGCAACTAAGCCCGCGTGCCGCAACTACTGAGCCCGCATGCCTAGAGCCCATGCTCTGCAACAAGAGAAGCCACTGCAATGAGAAGCCTGTGGACCACAACAAAGAGTAGCCTCCGCTCGCTGCAACTAGAGAAAGCCCACGCGCAACAACAAAGACCCAACGCAGCCAAAAATAAAGATTAAAAAAAAAAGAACAAGTGGAACATCATTTGCAAGACAGGAAAAACAAGAATGTTCAAGAAAATATACAAAAATAATTAGAAACATAGTCCTAAATTTGAGAAGTGCAGATTACTTCAAAAATATTTTGTACCTATTCTTGTGAGAGTAATTGTACCATTTACGTCTAATTAGTACCATTTTAATTAGTATTATTTAAAACTTAAATTCAGATACAGTTCTCCAAGAGGGTAGTTATATGTTCATGCCCCTAAAGTCATATAACAAAGGGGGCTTCATGTGACCACTGAGGTACAGCCAGTCTGCTTAGAGACAGCTTGGGAGCCTCATATAAAGGTGTTAGGTTTCTGCAGGTTTTTACTCTTTTTCTAAATACTTCTAAATGAATAGCATAATGCCAATTATTATCACAACTCATCAAATGCTAGTGGGTTTATCTTTCCTTTTGTAATGTGTCAATGTTGTTGATACCACTTTCCAGAGGAGATTGAGGAA
>NW_021698514.1:0-51305 GCF_005190385.1 Monodon monoceros
TTATTTATTTATTTATTTATTTATTTATTTATTTATTTATTTATTTAGTGTGGTACGCGGGTCTCTCATTGTTGTGGCCTCTCCTGTTGTGGAGCACAGGCTCCGGACGCACAGGCCCAGCGGCCGTGGCTCACGGGCTCAGCTGCTTCGTGGCATGTGGGATCTTCCCGGACCAGGGCACGAACCCATGTCCCCTGCATCGGCAGGCGGACTCTCAACCACTTCGCCACCAGGGAAGCCCTTATTTATTTATTTTTAAAAATTAATTTATTTATTTTTGGCTGTGTTGGGTCCTCGTTGCTGTGTGTGGGCTTTCTCTAGTTGTGACAAGCAGGGACTCCTCTTCGTTGCGGTGTGCGGGCTTCTCATTGCAGTGGCTTCTCATTTTGCAGAGCACGGGCTCTAAGCGCGCGAGCTTCAGTAGTTGTGGCGTGCCAGCTCAGTAGTTGTGGCTCGTGGGCTGTAGAGCACAGGCTCAGTAGTTGTGGCGCGTGGGCTTCAGTAGTTGTGCCTCGCGGGCTCTAGAGCGCAGGCTCAGTAGTTGTGGCACACGGGCTTAGTTGCTCCGCGGCATGTGGGATCTTCCCAGGCCAGGGATTGAACCTGTGTCTCCTGTATTGGCAGGAGGATTGTTAACCACCGCACCACCAGGGAAGTCCCAGGCGGATTCTTAACCACTGCACCACCAGGGAAGTCCCCATCTTCCGTTTTAGAGTAGGAAAAATTGACAAAGAATTTACCTCCGTATTGAAATTCAGAGCAGTTATACTGTCCGCACATTTCTGTTAACAGTAATAATAGTAGTGAGTACAATGCTGATCATTGTAGATGCTTGGATGGTAAAAAAGAGGAGTGAAATGCAGCTGCTTCCTGCTACAGATCCTAGCGAGATGAGACTCATCAGATGGTAGCCACCCACATTTTATGTTTGCCTTGTTGTGTTAACGTTGCCATAGTAAGACACGACATGGGTGACTTTCTACTCTAGAGAGTGGGAGGTGAGGGGAAGGGGGGAAAGGGTTTGGAGAAGAAATGGAGCCTCATAGGAAGTGGGGGAGACCTGGTGGGACAGTTTCTGACAAAGGTTCCCTAGGGATGTTTTGTGGAAGTTTGACTTCTTTTCACTGTGTCACTTGAAGAAGCCACCTTGCTTACCAGCCAAGAAATTTGGACCCATTTGGCTTTTCTGGAGGATGTCACTTCATAGGGTAACAAGCTAATTCCTTGCTAGGGGAACTAGGGCTTGAATCAGTTCCCTTCAGGCTTCCTAAGGCGTCCTTTGCTAGTTCTGAAGCTTTGGGCTTTGATGAGCAAAGTCGCGTCTCTAGGCCTTTGGTCCTTTTATGTACCTTGAGCCCTGTCTAGCCCAAGGCTGTGCAGACTGAGGCTACTTGATGTGTTTTGTCTTTCATAATAAGGAAGACTGTTAGTTTGCTGGGAGTTCCCAGTGCTTGGCTCACCCGGAGTTCCTTATGGAGAATAAACTTGATGTTTGGATGGATGGGTGGGTGGATAGATAGATTGGGTGGATGGGTGAGTGGGTGGCTGGCTGGGTAGAGGAGCGTGCTCTCATCCAGGCTGGGTTGAGTCAGGAGTCCTTCCAAAATGCCATGTTTTGTTTGAGGACTTCTCTACAGCTGGATGTACAGGCAGCAAGCAGGTCCCAAATCTCACGAGGGTCCAGCACAGTTTCTGATCATTCCCTTAGGGTATCTGCTGGAGATTCCTTCCTAATGCCCTGGTCCGTTGAGGAACCCTGTCTTACATGAATATCCCACATGCCAAAGGAGTATGGAACAATGAAGGAAGACTTTTTAAAGCTTAATTTATATTTAAATTATTACAGCATTGCTCTTGAGATCTGTGAACTTTAGCATTTGTAGCTTCAACAATTCACAAGTGACAGGAGTAATTTGTAACCTCCCTGAGCATAACTTTGATTCTTGGCCCGAGAGTGGCAGGTGGGCTCACGAGTCGCAGAGCTGGTGGGGAAGTCTGGTGCTCTGTCCTGCGCCCACAGCTCTTGGGTTCTGGTTATTTCATACATGATCTAATTTCATCCTGACAGTAACCCTGGGAATCGGGCATAATTGTTGTGGTTTTACACCTGAGAAAACTGAAGAAATTTTGTGTCCCGTACATGCTCATTTTGAAAAGGAGAAGGAAGAAAAAGTTACCTGTCTTTCCACCACCAAGACTAACTTTGTGCTAACTTTTTGGGGGAGTATTTCCTTTCAGGCTCTTTTCCTCCTCTTTCACTTAGCATTTTTGCATAATCATGTTCCAGTCAGAAAATTCTCATTGCAAAAAGTAACATTTAAGAAGCTGTGTAGGCTCTGTTTCTGTTTCCAGTCTCTGAGTCATTTTCGGTGTTGGTGTGCTTTTTAGAGGGTCTCTATGTGGGGCTGTCTCCGTGTCCCTGGGCTGAGCTCACCGGGGAGCCGGAGTGTTCCTTTCAGCTCAGCATCCCTGGCTCAGGCATTCAGACCCAAGCAGGGCCCTTTGTGTCTAAAGCAGTAGTTGATTGGAGTGCTAATGAATCAATTAGAAAATTACTTGCTGCTGAGATCCTCAGCCAAAGGAGGGTTGTGCACAGTCTCCGAAAACCATGGAAGGCCATACGCCTATAAATCTCTCTTGGCTGTGGCCCTTGTAAATCGCACCCCAGCCTTTCTTGGACCTGTTAATCAGTTGAGAAAAATGGGACTACTACTGCTTTGCAGGGCTGCCTCTTGCTTGGCATGGTTTTCTAGCTTGTACTTCTGTCCATTCTTACACGGGTGAGAAAGAGAAGACTAGAGTTCCTAGGAACAGCGTTTGTACTGCACTTGTAAAAAGGAATCGTTTAGGGGCCATTCTCGTGTTCTTACCTGGAGTCCCCTACACCAACCCTTTGGGAGGTACTTTGCTATAATATATATGCCCATTTTTAGGAATGGCGGGACTGGAGCTCAGAGAGGCTAAAGCATCTGGTCCTCCAGTCACACACTCGGGGAAGGCAGTAGATCAGCCTGTACACTGTCCCTCTGTCATAAAGCCTTTTTCACATGGGATACATCTGAGTGGGTCTTAATGGCCCCAGGTTGGGAGTGGCATGTGGGGCACAGCCAGCAGGGATGGATATGGTAAAGGCCTTTCCAGTGAAGTACCCAGGGTTGGGGTTTGGTAAGGTTTAATCTGGGGCAGATCTAGAGTTGGAGTGACAGCCAGCAAGCAGCCATGGCGGAAGGGCCCCCGGGTGGGTGATGTGCCAGGGGGTTCCAGGTGGCACCATTTTGTGTTATGTGTTCCAGGACATTCGCCAGATATGTTTGAACCTGAAATGGAAATGAGTAAAGGAGAGGGAGGTTAAAGTAGGTGACATTGCCATGAATCCTGACTGAAGTGGAGCCATCTCTAGATTTTGATATGTTTTTCTGGCCCTCATTTTATGAATACAGTGAAGGCAGCACTAATCTTTACCTGGTTTCTCCAAGAGGAGCCAGCATGCTTCTCCTGAGGCAGTGCAGTGCTGGGCTCCCTTTCTAATTTGGCTTCACTGGGAGGGAACCACTGGGCACCAGGGCCTTTTGTTCCTGGCTGGAGGGGCAGGACTGCTTGTTTACAGCCTCATATTCTGTCCTTTCATCGCCAGGATGTTCAGTGTGTCATGGCAGTTTTGATGCTTCTGCCTTGGATAACCAGCAGTTTTTTCATTCGTATAACAAACATCTGAGTGCCTACCATGTGGCAGGCACCGTTGTAGGTGCTGTGAGCACGGTGGGGAACAGCACAGATGACACCCCTGTTTGTGCTCGTGGGGCTGACGTTCTAGTGGATGGTACAGAAATCTGTTGTGGACCTTGGGTCTCAAGCTGATTTGGAAGATAGGACTGTAATAATTCTAATCTCTCCTTCATAGTGGCTCTTTTTTTATACCCCACATTGTGCGGGGCATCTTAAGTTTGCCATCGTGTTCCATCCTCGGATGAGCTCTGCGAAGGCGGGTATTGTCACCCCAGTTTTGCAGATGAGGCCTCGGAGAGCACATAGCAGGTGCTCGATGCGTCCGCGTTGGCCGGCTGAGTGGTGTGCAGCTTGTAGATAGTGGAGCTGGGTTGCTAGCCCAGCCCAGGTTCCCAACAAGACGTCAGGCTGCCTTTCCAGTGCTGCACCTGTCCTGTGAGGCTGGCTTTATTTTGTAGACTGGCTTTGAGTGTGAGTGCCAGAGCCCAGGAAGATTGTGGTACAAGGTCTTGGTGTGGTCTCTAACCAACTAGATCTGTATTATCGATCATCGCTGCCCACTGCCACTGCTGGAGGATGCTTTGTTTCTGGTGGTTTTATAGAAGTGGAGGTGAGATTTAGAGGCCACTTGCTTCCCCGGCGACTGCCGTCCGTCTCCTGCTCTCTCCACTTGAGGCACATTGGTACTGCCATGTGAGCTGTGAGTGTGGTAGGGGATTGAGACTGGGATGCGCCTGCCCCGATGCCCCGGGACCCCAGGTGACTCTTCTCCTTAAGCGGGCACAGGTGAGGCAATGTGTGGAACCTTGGGCCCCATTCATCTGCCCAGACAGCTCTTTGGCCACTTGATGTTGACTTGGCCCCTTCAAGTTCCAGGTATTGAAAATGCAAAATAAATTAAAGCCCAGCTTCTGGACGGAATCGGGTTGGCTTTCTCTTTGGGGAAGTTCAAAGTGCAACAGCTGTGTGGGTAGACTGCTCTCCGGGTGTTAACCTGCTTGGCAGGCTGTTGGAGTAGAAAGTTCCAACAGGCGTCAGACGAGTGGGGGAGGCATGTGGCTGGCCATGGGGAGCAGGGGAGATGGGCTTCTTCCTTTGCCTCTTGTCTGTGCCCTTGACCTGCAGGCTCTGTTCTGAACTTTCTCCTTTTCTCTCTCCCTTTCTGCTGACTCTCCTAATTTCCACCTACTTTCCACCCCCTCCCCACACCTTCTCTGTGTTTCCTAACACCTTGTGCATTGCCTCAGACACTCCTTGGCTCTTCTCAGTTGGCAGGGCAAGGGGCAGAGTCCACCACCAAGTAAAGGTCACCTTGTGTCACTTTGACCCAGACGGGGAATGGGGGCTCTGACCTTTCCCAGATGGTGTTGGTGGAAGGTCAAGGGTGGTTGCACGGTTGTCAAGGTGGCTCACATTACCCTGAACTGGGAGCAGTGCAGAGGAGGAGGAGAGGGGTGGGTACGGTTGTAGCTGGAGGTTGGCGGGTTGGGTGTATAAGTTTCCTAGGCTGCAGTAAGAGACTGTCACAAATGGGGTGGCTTTAAACAGAAGAAATCCTCTTGCAGTTCTGGAGGCTAGAAGTCCAGAATCAAGGTGTCGGCAGCGCCACGTTCCCTCTCAAGTCCCTGGGGGAGAGTCTGTTCTTTGCCTTTCTCTTATTTTCTGGTGTTGCTGGCACTCCTCCATGTTCCTTGGCTTGCATCTCTCCGATCTCTGCCTCTGTCATCCCATGGCGTTCTCCCTGTGTGTCTGTGTGCCTGAATTTCCCTTATATTATAAAGACACCACCAGTCATTGGATCAGGGCCCACCCTAACCCAGTACAACCTCGTCCTAACTTGATTACATCTGCAAAGGATCTACAGACTTACAACATAGTAGTTGATGGTTCGACTTACAATTTTTCAACCTTACAACGGTGGCAAAGCGATACGAATTCAGTAAAAAACCGTACTTCAGATTTTGAATTTTGATCTTTTCCCAGGCTAGTGATGGGCGGTAGATCTTCTCTTGTGATGCCGGGGCAGTGGCAGTGGCCGCAGCTCCCAGTCAGCCCAGCAACCACAAGGGTGAGCAAGATAATACTGACCACCATTCCATTCCTGGACCACCACTCTCTTTTCACTCTCAGTACAGAATTCAGTATGTCACATGAATTAGCTTTTCAACACTTCATTATAACATAGGCTGTGTGTGAGGTGATCTTGCCCAACTGTAGGCTGAAGTAGGTGTTCTGAGCACGTTTAAGGTAAGCGAGGCTAAGCTCTCATGTTCGGTAGGTTTGACGTATTAAGTGCATTTCTACTTAATTATATTCTCGTAATCCCATTGAAAGTCGAGGATGATCTGTATTTCCAAATAAGGTCACGTTCATAGGTACTGGGGGTTAGGACTTGAACATATCTTTTAGGTGGACACAATTCAACCCACAATACAAGGTGACAGCGCCTGTATCCAGAGGAGGTATTCAAATTCCTATTTTAAGGGGTCTTAAAGATACTAAGCGAATCTGTAATTGCAGCCAGTCCAGTAAATTTATGTAAGGAATCCACTATGTGCCAGGTTCCGGGCTTGGCCCTGCACAGAGATGAGATGCCTCCTGGCCCTTACAGTGAGAGGCTACTTCTGTGGAAACAGGGTTTTTAAAAGAAAGCTTAAAGGAAATGTTCATGCAAGTGCCTCGGGGATGACCTTAGAAACACCGACAGGCTTTTCCTTCCTGCCCTATTAATTTTGAGGCCACCTCGATCAAGCCAGGACTTACTCTCCCCGCCCTCTGGCAGAAGGAGATGGGGAAGGTGGCCGGGAACCACCACCTTTTGTTTCTGCTGCTCACATTCGGTGCTTCTGTTTCTTCCCTGCCAGTGAGGTGGGACTTAGAAGGTCTTTGAAGTGTGCTTCTTGGTGTTGTCTGTTCAGGCAGCCTTGGGAGCTAGGAACGGTTTTATTGGAATGGCAAATACTGGGCGGGGTCAATAAGGAAGTTTTTTTATAGTGGCTCCTGTGTTTTTGCTGTGGATACACGTGGGTCAGCATCTGATGGCTCAGGCCAGTGCCTTGTCTTCCCTCACAGAAGTTTCCCATTCAGGCAGAAGGATCTGACACTGAGTCGGAAAATTCTTCTCATGACTTTACAATCTCCCTGGTCTGCCAAGGATTTCCACACAGGCAACAGGAGTGGAGCAGAAAGCATTTGTAGCTATTGTGTCGGTGAAAACCAATGTAATGTAAATAGGAAGTCTGGATTATATGTATCCTCAAGACACTGGGACTGAAAACCACATGCACCAAAAGAAATTTACGGTTGTGCACAGTTCAGAGCGCTGTCTGCTGTGGAGGGCTTAGGCGGTAGGGGTACGTGTTCTGTTCTCCATCCCTCCCCTCCTTGACCTGCCCCTCCCAACCAAAAAAAAAGAGAGAAAAATTAATTAGGCATTTCCCCCAATTCTGTCACCTCTTTACCAGACCATCAGAATATGTGAGGTCAGCTAGATCCGCCATCCCTTCTAGCCATCATTACAGAGAGGCAGAACTCTTTGTGTGTCCCTGAATGACCACACCACAGAGGACCCACAGAAGTATCTGGAATGTGCTTTAGTCTCCCCACTCGCCCCCCAGAATGATAACTTTCCCATTCCCAGAGGGGGCCTTCAAGAACCTGCTTTGGGCAGAAGCATAAGTATTTATTAGGCCAAGCCTGATGGTGCGCTTTACCTAGGTAGCTTTGTAAGTAGATTAGTTTCATGTCTTATTTCCAAAAAAGTTCACGGATATATGTTCATTGTGAAGAGAATTAGATAGCAAACATAAAATTCTGGCACTTATACTCTCCAAGATTAATGTTGTTAAAGCCCTGATTTATGTCTTGTTGATATGGCTTATTTCCTAAACATGTCCCTGCCCTCAGGAGGTAATATCTGTCCACTTGGCTGATTCAGCCTAACACCTAACCAGAGGTACCTCTTGAGACTCTAGATGATGGATCTTGAGATTTTAGAACCTGTGTAGCATGTGGCTTCCCTTCCAGGGGTCTTGCCCACACACCTAACTGCCTGTGGTTCTCCTGACTCTTTTCTCTGGTTGGGAGCTCTTGTAACTGATGTTGCCAAGAACTACTTTCTTTCCCTTGGGGAGAGGGAAATGGGGTGTAATCCTTGCTCCAAATCCTGGAGTCTAGGACTGCCAGGCGGACCTCATGTGTCGAGCAGACAAGCTTGTATGGAGCTATGGTTTTTAACCTTTACGGGCCCACGAGCCCTGTGAGACTGATAAACTCTGGTGCCCTCCGGTACTGCACGTTCACATGTACAAGCAACTGTGCATAATAAGCCCAGGGGTTTGCAGACCCTTTGAAACCCATCTCTGAGGCCCTTCAGAAGCAGACATGCCGCCCCCCACCCCGCCCGCCGCTGGCTGACATGGCCTCTTGGTGTCCATTTTGCCATATGTAGGACAGTGGCAACAATAGTTACCCGACAGTTTTGTGGTTGTGACAAGGACTGTGGTGGTTGTAGCTGCTCACATTCTGTTCTTTCCCCAGTGCTCACCGTGACCCAGTGAGGGAAGTCTTACCAACCCCATTTCAGAGATGAGAAAACGGAGGTTCAGTTAGGCGAAGCCATGTGCCCAGGGCCATAAAGTGAGAGTCAGGGTTGGAACCCCGGCTGTGTGGCTTTAGAACGAGTGCCGAACGCCTGATTCGCATCAAGGTACATAGTAGGTGCTCAGTAAAGGGTATCAACGACATTAAAAGCGGCAGAGGGTTAGGGCACAGCCAACCTGATGGTAGTGGGGCTCCCCCTCCCCCACGGCCTCCACCTGTCCTAAGTATCCTCCCGGTGCAGGATCCGGGCTCCGGGGTTTGTGGGGCGGGCGGAGGCGAGCGCAGATCCGCCAATCCTGGGAAATGTGTAAAATCCTGTTCCTGAAAACCGGCCGGGTTCTCAGAGTGTCCTGGCTGGCATGTTTTGCCAGTCACGAAACATGATCCATACGCTGTATTTTAGGACTCCCCATCTGTCAGCATTGGGGAGGGCTTTCACTTGACGGAGCTCAAAGCCTGCCAGCTCACCCGGGGCGGGGGGGTGGGGAGAGGTGGGCAAGAAGGATCTGTGACAGCCAGTGGATCTGTTCCTCCAGGGAGGGTGCCGTCTACCTGGCTGGGGGGCCGGGAGCCCGAGAGAAGGGGTGGGGCGTCCTTGGGTGCCTTGGCCAGCAGCCTCACAGATCCCTTTTCCCATTACTTCACTCCTTTTTTAGACAGATCCCCACTTGTTCCTTAAGCAAATTGAGGTACAGGGGGGTTAAGGCTCTTGTCCAAAAGTTTGAAGCTGCTAAGAGGCCAAGCTGAGATTGAACTGAAGTCTTCAGGCTCTGTCCAGTGCTCTCTCTTAGCCGAGGCTCTCCTCCTGTTTCCTGGGTTCTCCGCTCTGGGTGGTGCAGGGCCGGGTGGGAGATGCTCCCTGGGAGAGGGAGGCAGTGAGGAGAGGGAGGGGGTAAGCCTTGCTCTCAGGCCCACCTGGCAGGGCGTGCTCCAGGCCTGCACCCCCGCCCCACCCCTCCGGCCTGCTGGTGGTAGAGGAAAAAAACACTAAGAGGGCTATTGATCCACCCTCTCCTCTGAGGGAGGGCCGCAGCACATTCAAGCTTTCTTTTTAAAAATGCATTAACCTGACCGTAAGCAGGCCCCAGTTTAAAAATAAATAAAAGTAAGAGAAGAAGCAAAACAAGTGGGAATGGGGACAGGAAAAGGGTGTTTGAAGAGGGTCCTTCTCCAAGTCCATGCCAGTTCCAGGCTGGGATGCCATGCCTGGATTCTGGAGCTCGGGACTGCCCTGCTTGCTGTGCCCTGGACCATCTGCATCTCTCCTGACGTCTGTGCGGAGGAAATTTCCCCAAATCCAGAGGTTCCAGGAAACCCTTTGCGGGTGGGGCAGGCTGGAGCGTGGAGGCCATCCATATTTGAAAGCCTGCCTTGCCAGCCCCCAGCCTGAGCAGTTTGGTCTCTGTTTTGGTCCTCGAGCCACACTGGCCTTCTCTTGGTTTCTCAGAAGTGCCTTTGCACATGCTGTTCTCTCTGCCTGCTGCCTGGAAGGGGTGTCCATCTCTTGCCTTTCTCCCTGGGCTGCAGGTTAGCACCTGCGCTCATCTTTCAGATCTCAGCCTAAAGGGCACCTCTTGACCCTGGTGGGTCAGGCCTCCTGTTACATACCCCCGAGTCTCCCAGTACTTTCCCCTCTGTAGCTCTTACCACAAGCATAATAAAAGAATTAACTTACATCTTACAGCATTTAGTAATGAAGCTTGAGGAAAGCAGGGACTGGTCTGTCCTGTTTGCTAAGTATTCACTGTCCAGCTTGGCGCTGAAAAGGAGCCGTAAATCCTCACGGAATGGGTGGATGGCGGGTCAGGGTCTATTCCATTTGGCCCATAGATACGGTTTGGGTGAGGGTGGTAGGAATAAACGTCGTAATCAGAATTCGCTGTGATTTTCTAATGTTTCCAGAGGTGTGGGCCCACTTTGAGGTCAGGATATGGTTTCAGAGTGGAGCCCCCAACCCTTGAAAGGAGGAGACTTCTGCCAACAGAGCAGTAGTTAGGGTGCGGGGTCCCCGAGCTGGTGCCCCTCAAAGGTTGCCTGTTCTCTTGGTGGGTGGGAAGACGTGGGGTCAGAGAACAGAAATCACTTGGCTAGGGTCACACAGCAGAGCCTGTGAAGGCTTTTACTTGGGCCCCGGTTTAATTGTTTAAAGGTGATTAATCAAGCACCAGCTACCTACTGGGCAGGCATCGTTTTACTGCCGCACGTGGTGACACCAGTTCGTGGAAGAGGAAATGGAGGCTCGGTGAACTTTGGTACCTGCTTCAGAACACAGCAGAGGCAGCATTGGAACTCAAGTCTTTCCGATTCCATAGCCCGGTGCCTCCCAGCGAGCGGGGGTTGGTGCCAGCCTTGGGTTTTGGATTGGCTCTGGTGGGGACCCCCTGCCTCCTACTAGCCAGGGGAGTTGTGACCACTTGTAGGAGCCTCCGTTGCTTCCAGCCATCTGGGCTCAGGGGAACAGTGGTTCCCGGAGACCCCCCTCTCCTCCTCCACCTGGCTCACCTCCTTTTTCTGTGTCTTCCCTCTCCTCTGCTGAGGGAGCCTCAGGAATTCCTCTCTCCTCCTACCGGTCGCCATTTCCCTGGGAAGCCACTGGGGATCCTGGGAAGGTTCTGAGGGTGATGAAGCAGAATTTGCACCATTCCGGGAGTAACTTTCCATCATTCGTGGCTAAAAATAAAACGTGTCCTTGCTCCTCACTGCCTGTAGGCTTTCTTTTGGGGTTTCAGTGGGAGCCACTTTTCCGTTTGTCCCCTTTCCCTGTTGACTCTCAGCGGGTGTGGGGCTTCCCGCAATGTGGGGACATGGGTGGGCTTGATGCCACTCATCACCTCTGAGAGCAGCGCCCCTGGGGCCTTTCTGAGGAAGCGCTCTGCTTCTCTGTGGCAGCAAACAGCTGCATGGTCGGGCGGGCGCTCTGGCACACGGGCCGCCCGGGGAGGTCTACTCCCTTGGCGTATATTACCGCGGCCGAAGAGACAAGCCACCTTTCGAGGATTTTCTTTGTGTAGCCTGCTTATTTTTGATATCAGGAATGCACAGAGGCAAGAGAGATAAATTAATTTGTTCAGTTAATTTTGTAAATATTGACCGAGCCGAAGTTTTATGCCAGTCACATGTCAGGGACCCGAGGGCTTACCAACAAGCAACATGACACAGTCCCTTCCTTGAAGGCACTTATCCTCAGGGTCAGGGGAGAAAGATGTGAGCTTTCAGACAGAACTAGAGCAGGGGAGCCACAGAGTCCTGCTCCCCTCACCACCCTTTCTTCTAGAATTCACTTACGATGTGTGCCTGAGTGGGGAGCTAAAAGCTGAACCGCATGTTGTGCCTTTCGCTTTTTTTTAAGACACTTGCAATTCCCCTCTCCCCTGGTAAATACTTTTTTTTTTTTTTTTTGAGTGTTTACTATGTGCTGGGGCTGGGCACCCTGCTAGAACTTCACTTGTTTTTATTTCACTGGACTCAACGTGCCTGTGTAATTACTACTATTGTCCTTATTTTCCAGTTGGTGAAACTAAGGCCCAGAAAGGTTAATTAACTTGCTTAAGATCCCACAGCTAAAATGTTGCAGAGCCTGGATTCAAAGGTAAGCAGGTTAATTCCAGAGCTCACTCTCCTAACCTCTAGCTGTATAGACACGTCCTCACTGCGAACGTCTGTCGGTTAAGCATCCACTATCTGCCCAGCGTGAAGCACTCTAAATAGATGCTTTCTCTTTAAAGGTCTTCATTATGGTTTCTGTTTGGTCCTTAGTATTCCTAGTAACCCTGTGGGATGAGAAAGCACTCCCCAACCCCAATCTGCACACCCCCCTTTAATCCAAGGTCTCTGTAGAGGACACTATACTTCAGAGGTTGGAATTAAACCATGTTGTCTTAATCCAGAGCCTCTGGGTGAGAGAAGGGCCCTGAAATCATTCTGCAAACTGTAAAGTGCCCCATGAAATGAAGGGCACGGGAGAAAAGGTGTGTGCGTAGAACGCTGACCTGTAACACCAGCCTCACGCGCCATACTTGGGGATTTCTAGCACGGTTGTCACGGCCTGGTTTCAGGTACCTGTGAAAAATTATGGTAATTAAAATGTAATTTGGAATCCCCAGTTGGCTCCCAGCAGCTGGTCCAGATGTAGGAGGCTGGGGCTGTCTGTGCTGGAACACGCTGAGGCTTGTTAGGGGTGTCATTTTGTTTTGCCCTTTGTGTTGCTGGGTAGAAGGGTGGGGGCACAAGATACAGGAGCTATTTTTACACCATTCACGTCATGTTCAGTATTACTGGATGTTTGTGGTTGGGTCCCTGTTTAGCCTCAGCCGGGAAGCGAGAATTCCCTTGGCTGCCTGGGTCTGTATGGAAACTCAAGCTCATGCCCCTTGGGTACATAGATTTCGCTAAAGGCGGAGGGACCCATTTGGCTGTGCCGTCACCCTGGGTAGTTTGGAGTTGTCTTCTTAGGTTTAGATTTTCCAGGGCTCTTCAGACTCCTTCCTGGAGTGGAGGGAGCAGCATAGGTAAGAGGCCATAGGCTCATCCCCTCCCTTACTGATTCAACAGATGGTTTTCCAGTTTGAGGTACATGCTAGATCTTTTTCAGGTACTTGCAAAGTGAAGTCAAATAAAGTATTATCCCTCAAGGGTTTTATTTTATTTTTTTTTAAATTTTATTTATTTTTATTGATTTTTTTGGGGGGGGGGCTGCGTTAGGTCTTTTGCTGCGTGTGGGCTTTCTCTAGTTGTGGTGAGCGGGGGCTACTCTTCGTTGCGGTGCGTGGGCTTCTTATTGCTGTGTCTTCTCTTGTTGCGGAGCAGGCTTCTCGTTGCGGAGCACGGGCTCTAGGCGCGCAGCCTTCAGTAGCTGCAGCGTGCGGGTTCAGTAGTTGTGGCTCATGGGCTCTAGAGCGCAGGCTCACTATTTGTGGCACACGGGCTTAGTTGCTCCGCGGCATGTGGGATCTTCCCGGGCCAGGGCTTGAACCCGTATCCCCTGCATTGTCAGGCGGATTCCCAACCACTGTGCCACCAGGGAAGTCCCCCTCAAGGGTTTTATAGTCTGGTTGGGGAAATGGACAATAAATAAACGTTTGCTTTAGCTTATGCAAGCCGAGCATATGTGCCAGGTTCTGTTGGAGGTTCTGGGGATCCAGTGCTATCATAGTAGAGGGAACAGGGCCTGTGGGAACACAGAAGAGGGGCGCCCAGATCACACGCATGGTCAGAGACAGCTTCCTGGAGGAGGTGATGAGTTGCAGGAGTTGACCTAATGCGTTGGGGGACAGGAGGTTTCACGTGTGTACATGGGTTTATTTGCTGTTGAGCTTTATTTGTACAGTCGGTTCCTCGGTATCTGCGGGGGTTGGTTCCAGGATCCCGTGGATTTGGTGGATGCCAAAATCCATGGATGCTCAAGTTCCTTATATAAAAAGGCCTACTATAGTTGGCCCTCCGTATCCGCAGGTTCCATTTCCGCAGATTCAGACAACCTGCGTATCGCGTGGATGAGGAGCCTGTGCCTGTGGAGGGCCGAGGGTATACATATGTGACATTATGGTTATAGTCGTTGTATCTTATTCAGTTGAGGTCCTGGAATTTTATTTTTATGCCCAAAGGGCTCGCTGCCTTTGAAAAGCACTGTATGTCAGCTAAGCCCTTGTTGCTTCAGAGGTCGGAGATGGGAGGTCAGCCTCAGCCCCGCAAAGCCTGCCCTTGAAGTCTCTGCCTCCTCTGGCCTCTTGGCACTTCCTGCCCCTCTTCCTCTTAAAAGGGCAGGCCTGAGTGGGTTATTGCACAGCAGGGGTCAAGACACCCAGGTCCACAAACCCTGAGCCCTGGCCTGGCTGGCGCACAGGGCCTTGAGTGTGCATGCCAGGGACAGGCATGGGGTCCTACCTGCGTATCCTGCTGATTGGGCTTTGTGGCCCTGGGGGAGGAGGGTGGTTGGTGGATCTCACTGTTTAGACCAGCTGTGGGGTCTGTTGCAAAGTGAAAGTACCAAGAAGCAGAGTGCTCACCTGAGGCTGCTTCAGAACAGGGCTCACACCTGGAGTTTGCAGAATATGTCCTGGTTCAGTGCGCTCTCCACTTCCACTCTGTGCGTATGCATTCATTCATCCAACTTAGGTTCTGCCAACGTAGCATCCTGCATAGCATCTCTCCTCTGCCACGCCCAGGGCGGGGTGTTGAGGAAGCCAGTGAATTAGGTGCAGCCCTGCCCCTGGGGTAGCTGACAGTTCTGGGTGGTCCCCCCCCAGGTGGCCACAGGGGCTGGACCCGACATGTGCCTTCTGGGACCCTCTGCAAATAGCTGGAATGTCTGGAGTGTTCCCACCATCCTTGTGAGCCACATGCTGACACTGCAGCATGCCAGGCCCTGTCTTTGGCGTGGGATTATTTGCAGTTAGTATTCCAAATGTCAAGTTCCCCTTGACTTGAGCTGAGCAGACGAAACAAAATGGCAGGCAGATTAGAAGGGGCTTGAGAAGCCTTTTAGGATTTGAAAACCTTACTTTGTTGACTTTGAAAAGCTGCTGAACCGGGCTGCTCTGCAGAGGCGGGGGCATCTGTCAGGTACCCACTGTCTTCCTGGGCCTGGGAGGGCCTGGCCAGTGCTGCTGTCTCTTTCAGGTACTTGGAAGCTGGGCGGTGCCCACTGAGCTTGCACAGCAATTGAGTCCAGTCCCTTCTCCTTAGTGAGAGCAGAGGGGAGGAGCTAGAGTCTCTGAGGTTTCAGAAGGGGTTTGAGTGGGTCCCCCAAAGTAGGGGGGGGGACATGTCAGTCAGTATCTGTTTAAACTCGTGTGTGCGGTGCCTGATGCTAAGACTGGTAGGTAAAAAGGGAAGTAGATGGCCTACCGTATTATAGTCCCTCTGAATGGATGGTGAGAGGTTTAAAAAGCTAGTGCTCACCAAAGGTGCAGAAGTACCTGGCTGGGACCTGGAGTGTCATTGCCTTCTTTCTACAGATGTGCAGAAAGATGTGGTAGCTGAAGCTCAGAGAGGTTAAGTAATCTGTGCGAAGCCACACAGGAAGTGGTAAAGCTGGAATTTGAGTAGTCTCTCTGGCTCCAATGCCCATGCTTGTCCCATGACATCACATTGGCTCCTCCCTTCTCGTGAGACTAATTTCTCCTGCCCTTCCCCCAACTGCTTCCTTTTCCTGCCTGCATTCTCCAGGAATCCCTCTGTGGGTGCTGCCTCATCCAGCCTGGGAGAAGTAGTAAGAGCTGAAAGTTTGAGAGAGAACCCAGCCCCCAACTGCTTTTCCGCCACATTCCAGGGGACAGAGTGTTTGTCTTCCTGGATCTTACGTGCATACTTGGCTCCTGGGGACAGGCAGAGATGAGGCTTATGCGTTGTCGGCCCTCTCAGGGTCCCAGGAAGGGTTTGTGAATTGATGTGTCTGGGATCGGGGAGATAGACTTTAAACGGTGTGAAGCTCTGTAGCCTGTGGTGGGCAAGTTTTAAGGCTGGCCCGACACATGACCTTGAACCCCAACCTTAAATTGGCCTCTGTTTCCTGCAGCTTTTGCGGGCTGATTGCATAAATGTTCTTGCATGGTGCACAGTCGCCTGACCCCAGAGTCTGGACGGTGGTTTTTGCCCTTTCTCTCCTTTTTCTTTGCCCACGTATGCGTGAGTGCCTTTTATTCCTAAGATACGCAGCTTTCTCAGTCCCCATCCTGGAAATATTGCTGGAATGCAATAAATCTGATTGTGTTTATGTTGAAGAAATGAAACACATTACTGTGTGGGGAGGAGTGCAGGAGATGCCTTGCAAGGGGGCCGTGTTTATGACAACAGTTTTCACGTGTGGCTTTATTTTTGAAAGCATGGTACCCCTCCTCCCCCCACTTCCTTGATAGAACCCTGGTAATAAGAGCTGTCTCTTGTATCCGGGTGTTGGACAAACAGAGGGCAGAGCTGGCCAAGACCTTCCCAGCTGTGGCTGTCACCTTCTCAGTTCTGAGAGTCTGGCTTCTTTGGGCCCTGTCATTTCTCGGGGTTTTCAGCTCTTCCAGGGACAGCGCCTCTGTGCTGGTTGAGTCAGAGCTGATTAGTGAATCCTCCCGCTCCCATTCCAGGTTGGAAACAACAGGATGAAATTTAATAGGCATAAATGTAAAGTCCTGTAGGTGGGTTAAAAAAAAAAAAAACAACCACCCAACTTCACAGGCACAGGATGAGGAAGCTTCATTTGAATGGTGAGCAAGAAAGTGACCCTCGAATGTACCAGACAGTCGGTTCTGTGTGCCAGCAGTTAGCCATCACGGAAAGAAAGTGACTCAGGCTCGCTGAATGAGGACTGTGTCCATAAGGAGAAGGATGATGTTATTGTTAATAATTCATAATAATAGCTAGGTGCTTTACACGTATTATCATTCCATCTTTAAATTCATCCTTTGAGGTAAGTCAGAGGATCTTCTTTTTTCGGAAGAGGAAAAAAGAAGTTACACTGTGCCCAGTGTTACACTGCAAAAAAGTGGCAGAATCAGCTGGAACCCAGAGCCTGTGCTATTTTGAGTGAAGTAGAGGGTCAGTAGATGGTGGAGACTCTGAATGAAGAAACGCTGAAGGAAATGATGGCATTTAGCTTGAAAGCAGTTTTAATAACGTCTGACTTTTGTATGGTCCTTGCTTTGTGCCACGCACAATTCTACACAGTTGATGTGTGTGTGTGTGTGTGTGTGTGTGTGTGTGTGTGTGTACCTCAACTCCATTATTATCTCTGTTTTACAGAGGAGGAAACTGAAACACAAAGTTAAGTGAGTTGCCCAAGATGATATAGTTTCTAAGTGGCTGAGCTGGGAATCAGACCCAACTAGCATGGATAAGTGTTCTTAATTTTTAGACCATGCAGGCTTGGGGAGACTGGTTGGGGTGGGGAGAGAGCCGACTGTGCTCTTTGTTCTTTGCGGCAGACTGTCTGCAGGATGCTGGCTGCTGTGTTTGGATCCAGGGCAGACCAGGGCCTGCGGGTGAGTGTGTAAATGCGAGAGGATACCAGGTGCCTGTGGAGTAGGCCCTTTGAGCGGAGGCAGTGAGCTCCCTGCTGCTGGGTGACTCCTCACCCGTTTGGGCTCCTGCAGAGGCGAGAGGGTGGAGGAGACCACCTGTGTGGGAGACGAGAGACACCCCACCAGGGCCCACCCATGTAGCTGGCTGGCTCCCAGCCTTTTGTTGAGGACAGGCCCAGCTTTCCTGGCACGTCCCCCACCCCAGGCAGTGGTGCGTCCCTGTGGACCGCTGGAGGGGAAGTGACCGGGTGTCTGCCAGGTCCAGCCTGCCCTATTAGGAAGCCCCGGCTGTCAAGCCCAGCAGAATTGCTGACGGAGGCACCGGGAACAATGCTGCGTGGGAGGAGGTGTGTGCATGCGTTTGCTCGCCTCCTGACCTGTGTGCCAGCAGTGACACATTTTGTCCCCTCTGGTCCCCTGTGGGCACTCAGCCGGGCTCTCTGATGCTTTTGACTCCCACTTGGGCTCCTGGTCCAGCTGCAGCTTTGGTTGCAGCCAGGGAAGCCAGTCAGCTGGCTCTAGTCCCTCCTGATGCCAGGGGAGTTGGGGACACTGGCTCTGGTTTGTCCTGATTCCAGGGAAGTTGGGAGCACCCCTTCGGCTTACATGGTCCCCTCAAAGCACTTCCCAAGGAGCCCTGGGAGCCTGGCACCTCCTTGTCGGGTCAGGGAATGGAGGCATGGAGAAGCGGAGTGACTTATTGGAAGCCACATAACCAGCGAGTATGGCTGACGCTATAATCAGGTCCTGGTGACTTGAAACAGGGACCACTTGGTCCAGACCTCTGATTTTACTGATGAGGAAACAAGGCCCAGATTTGCAGCTTGACCTGGCCAAGGCATCTCAGGTCATCAGTGGCAGAACCAGAACTAGGACCCAGGTCTCCTGCCCCCAGATACCGTGTCCTCCTTACTCTGCAGCCCCCTCCTCCACTTCTGGTTTCCTGGCATCTCATTTCTGCTGGTGCTTCTGCAGGGCTGGTGCAGTGACTGTGACTGCCACACAGGTTTCCTTTCCCCCACTGCTTCCACTGCCTTCCTTGACTGCCAGTGTCCGATTATCCCAGTTGTCACTTCCTTTGCCTCCTAGGACTGGTAGCGGCGGCTGGCTTATAGGAATTTAGCCAAGTGGAGGGAGCGTAGCCTTAGCCAGGCAGCTTTGGGATCCAATCCCAGCTCTTCTACTTGTGAGCTGTGTGACCTTAGGCAAGTTGCTTAACCTTTCTGAACCCTGGTTTCTCATCTGGGAGTTAAGATGGTTTGGACTAGATAATCTCCAGTGGCCTTCCAGTCCTGCAGGTCTTTGACTAGTGATTTTCATGAAAGTGAGTGTGACCCACATGGACCTGCGTTTGGAGGCTCTTGGGAAGGGCAGGTGACATAGACTAGCGGGATAAGGCCTGTGTTGGGAGGCACAGGGCATGCATGCGTTTAGAATTCTGGCTTCACCGGAGGACTGTTGCCTTGGCCTTGGGTGCTGGTGGGTGATCGGGGCAAGGGACCCCGCCATTCTTTGTCCCTTCTTTGCTACTTCTTTCTCTGCATGCATGCTGTGGGCATGGACACTGTTTGTCCTTGGTGGTGACCACTCAGAGTAGAGAGGTTGCCAGAGGAGGGTTGGCCAGCTGATGGGCATGGCCTGGGTCAACTGGGCACAGGCAGGTATCAAATCGTGCAGCCTTTCACCTGGATTGAATGCCGCTGGATTTTGTCGTGAGAGGAACTCAAGCCCTGTTATTAGGCCTGAGAGATCTCTACTCCACATTAGACCACAGGTGTGAGGTGCAGGGAGGGGTGTCAGCGTAAAACCAGAAGCCTTTGGCCTTTCGTCACTGTGTTCAGTCTTGCAATTGTGTTGGCTGTTTACATGGTTTTCATTCTTTGGTTTTTGCCTTGGCCGTGAAGTTGTACTCTTTTCTGAACTAATCCTGTTTCATGTAACCTGAACCCAAGTATCTGGCCATGAAGGGCAAGCTTTTTTCTCCTCTTCCTTAACAAAGGATATCCTAGACTGCAGCATCTGGAAATGATTTGGCATCTGGTTTAAGCATGTGTGCGTGCACGCACACGCTTCTGGAATATAACATGCCCTTACCCGCATAACATGCCTTTGTCTCTCCATGTGCCTGTGTTTCTTTCTATGCAGATGACTTTACATGTGGAGGTCATTATATCGGGACACGTGCTTATGTGTGTATACACGTATAAACCTTTATTTCTACTTAGAGTGAGGAAATTTTCAGGGGCTTGACGTGTGTTGTGCAGTGCAAGGGCACTTGCACTGACGGGTGTATGTCTCTTTGAAAGGTTTAATAAACCATTTAGCACTGCCTTCATGACTGTAATGAGCTGCTCCCGCGTTATTCCTGGGCTCTGCCTTAACAGGCCTCCCAAGACCCTGTGCCCACCATAGTGTGGCGGCCCCCACCCAGAGTTGGCTGCTCTGGAGAGATGGCATGGTTCAAGGTGCCCCTTGCTGACCATCTCTTAATGGTATCTCTTCGCTGCCTGGCGTTGGCGTGGATGGGAGCCTGTCCTGGGGATTTCTGGGCCCGTTGTGTCCCTCAGATTTGGGCTCAGGGAAGGAATGTTTTGACGGCACAAGGTTGGAGCTGTGGGTTGTATTGAGATTGGGCTGCATCAGCAGGTAAGAGCCTGTGTCCTCACCTCGAGGGTGATAGGCAGGGAGCTCTGAGAACCTCTGTCCAATCTGGTGGAGGATGGCCAGGGGAGGCGAGTGAGATGAAGGTGGAGGGAGAGGACTCTTCCCCCTCACTCCCCCATGGACTAGGGTTTGTCCTTGCTCCCCTTTGCCCCAAGGGACTGCTGGGAGGCTGATTTATAGTAATTTCTTAGACTCAATGCCAGGAAGACTGTGGTAACCACAAGGGTGAATAAAACAGGAATGGGCCTTGGAGTAGGCAGGGGGAGGTGAGCGAGGCCGGTGGATGATGCCTGGGGTGTGTTATTAACTCGTCTCTGAACTGCAGGTTAAGATGGGGGTGTAAGGTAAGAGGGGGCTGGTAACAGTCCCTCATGGTCACCCCTAATCCTCTTTCCCCTGGCACTAGTGCCCCCCGGGGTAGCCTCCCTCCATGGTGGCAGCAGTTATATTTATCGATTTTGGTTTTTTTTCTGTTGACAGTGGAGCTTGGCCCAGGTCTCCCTCTGGCTCAGGTCTGATGAGAGCCCTTGAGAGCACTTGCTTACGCATTTTCAGTCCTGTCCTCTCTGCTCTGGGGACTGCCTAAGGGGAGAATAATGCAGGTCTCTTTCCTCCTTCTGCTCAAGGCTCTGGGTGGGGGTGTGCGTTAGGGACCAAATGATACCCAAGCCAGGATACTTTCATAACAGGCCATGCCATGCATCATTGTGTCAGGGCAGCAGGTGTAAACCCGATTGTTTGCGATGTACAGCCCTTTAGTGAATGTTGAAGGCTCTCGCCGTAGCTTATGGAGCATTTGACCAAAATCCACCTGAAAAGCAATCCAGGGTTCCTCTCCCCTGCCCACCCCAGCCCTAGCAGCCTGACGGGAACTGTGAGGTGAGGAGGGCCTTCCCCCAGGTCTCAGGGAGGTGCAGCTGTTTTGTGTAGAGCATTTGCTGCCGTGGCATCCAGATTCTAAGAAGCTGGGGGCTCCCTGCTTGGGATGGTGCCTTGGAACAATTGATGGGGAGCTGGATCCCTGAATTGGGTCTGGAAAATGTCCATTTCTGGTGAACCCTCACAGAGCCTATGGTTTCCTTGAGGCTTTGTTCAGCTCCCCTGTAGCGTGGGGCCTGGGCTGAGCCTCAGGGCCCCGGGGGAGGCAGAGGCCCTTGATAATGGGCCACGTGTGATTGCAAGCCCCAGCCTGGCCTGCCGGTCTGCCACCTCCAAAACATAACTCAATATTGATTGTGCAGGAAGCCCAGACTCAGTCATATACAGTAATCCTCGCTCCTTGAAGGGAGAAAGGAAGTGGATTTGTCCCTGGTACAACATGCCTTGAAAAATGCATCTTGATTTAAGATTCAGCTTTCTGCAGCATATTTTAAAATGTCAGAGAGATAAATATGCAGGTTTCCTTATGTGTCTGCCTTGAACAGCCTTTAACAAAAAAAGTCTGTCATTCATCCTCAGGGTCACAGGTGTGTTCAGATCCACCCCCACCCCTACCCCGCCTTTGATGGTGTGGTGTGTCCATCTCTCTTCCACGAGCAGAATTTTGTTTGGGCTTCAAAGTCCCTTTCTTCCCAGGAGATACGTTTGTTTCCCCAGTTTAAAGGTGTACAGAGAGCTTCCAAAATATTTTTTGGAACTTTCTGTTGGACCTGTGGAACAGGCACTGGCTTCTAGCTACTTAATCTATCAGGGGACCCTTTTCACTTCCCAACCCACCAGCCAGAGGAGCCAAAGAGGGAAAATGCATGCTCCAGCCCCTGCCCTCTGAGACGGGCGTGCACCGGCTCCTGTGGCAGTAGAACTGAGGAAGGTGGGCCTGGTGTGAGGGGAGCCCCATTCTTGTGGTGGTGCCTTTGGCCAGCACTTCACTTCCATGGTTGGGGTAATGGTGCCTTCTAAGCTCAGTTCAGATTTGGAAGGGCTTTGGGCCACAGGTGAGGGAGATGCTGCTGGAAGGTGAATCGGTCGTGGGGTTTATATCCTGTTGTCATCGTGTGTGGCTTTTAGCAGGATACCCTAGCAGCCTCGCTGGTGATTTTTGTCCCAGAAAGAATTAGAGGGGAACCCCAGGGTTTTTCAAGATGTGAGTGTGGATGTCATGACACTGTTAGGCTGGTTGAGGAACTTAGAAACCTCAGTGGCCAGTGCAGCCTTGTGCCTGGGGGAGAGCTGCCAGGGGAGCTTGTGGTTTGACAGGTAGTCATGAAAGGTTAGGCCTGGAAGGAACCTGGAGGGGTCTCTCTACCCTAGCTCCCGCCATTATGTAGATGAGGAAATGGAGGCCCAGTGACTTGGCCAAGGTCACACAGAAGATCAGCCGCCCGAGCCAGAACCAGAGCCCAGCCCAGCCCAGCCCAGGTATCCTGACCCCAGTCTGATGCTTTTCATCACCTTGATTTACTATCTCAAGTGGGCCTCACTGGTGACTCAGAGGTCCTGACTGCAGCACGTGAACAGAGCTTGGCCAGACACCGGGCTCACGCAGGGCTGCCTGCCCTGTTCTGGGTCAGTGGGTTAGATTTCTGAGGACCGTCCCTTTGGCATTGAGGACCTTGCCTGTGCTCATTGTTCCCCTGCTGGGTCCCCTGTGTGTTGCTGTCAGGGTGCAGGGAGAGAGGATGGGAGGGTGGGAGGCATCTTCCTGCGTGGGATCTGCCTGGATATGAGGTCGAGGTGGCTGTGGAACAGAAGGGGGAGACCCTGGGGTAAAAGCCCCCGTTCTCCCTCTCTAGTCCCTCTAGTTGCTCTTCCTCTTCCCCTGAAAACCATTTTGAGGAGCATAACATTCATCATGAGCTTTATTATGGGCGACTCTTCCTCATGTTTAAAAATAAACGCTGGCATACAGAACTATATTTGGTATATGGAAGTCTTTTGCATATAAATGTGCTTAAAGGACAACTGCTTTATTGAAGAAGCAGAGTGAGCCCCAGCTAGCGGGGCACGTGGGGGGTGGGTGCCGAAGGGACCCCGACCGAGGTCTGCCTTGCTCAGGACATTTGGGTTGTAGTCTTCAGTCCTGTTGAATCTGCCGTCCTTTCCCCGGGGACAATTGCCAAACAGGATAACTGGTACTTAAAAATTCATAGAAAATGTTCTTATCGCAACGTCATAATTGTTATGACTCAGAAAAGTAGAATTGCCAATCCACTCTGCCTGTCTGCCCTCACCTTTGTTGCCTACCGAGTCCCCAGCAGCAGCTGCAGAATCATAAAGAGAGAGACGGGAGAGAGGGAGAGAGAGAAAGGAAGGAAGAAATCCAGGGCAATGCTTTATTTATGTTAACGGCTACATTTGACTTGAAAATTCCGTCCCCTGAGCCTTGAGGTCAGCACATTACGGAGTGATTGATGGCTGTCAGGAGCGGGCAGGGCGGCAGATTGCAAAGGGGAGGTGGACAGATGATGCCCTGGCTTTCGAGGGCTTAGCAGAACCCAGGCCTTGAAAGGAACTCGGTGGAAAACAAAGCAGATGGAGAACTCTGCTTTGGCCCCTGCCTTTTTCTTTATTCTCTCTTTCCTTTTTCTTCCCTTTTCTGTTGAACGTTAGGAAGTGGCGGGGGGGGCACCTCACTCCATCAGCACACTCCAGGAGTATCGCTTTTGGGTGTGACGCTGGGTAGGATCCTAGAGAGGCCGGACCCAAGAGGGCGCCCCCATTCGAAGCAGGCGTCTGCTTAAAAACCACCAGGCTCTTCCATCACGTTGCCCGTTGTTAAAAGCCCCGTAAGCATCCCCCACTTTCTCCTCGGCCCCATCTTCTGAATCTGAAAACCAAACAGGGAGGACCAACTCTTGGGGCAAATCGTTCCCACCATACGATCTGGGCTACTGCGGATTATGTTTCCAGAGGGCTTCCCGGCTAATCCTTGTGTGTTTTCACCGGTAGAAACAAATGGTATCAGACTCCCAGGCCTGTTTACAGATGGGGAGACACGGGAATGATGGAGGAGCTTTGAATTTTAAACATTAGCTAATGAAATTGCAGACGGGGGCACTGGGTGGAACGGCCTGGGTATTCCCATGGAACGTTTCTCCGTCAGCTGTGAGGGAGAGGCCAGCCGGGCTTGCTCATGTGCTCCACAAACATTTATGAAGCCCCTTCCCTGTGCCAAGAGCTGCGTGAAGTAAGAGCTCTCGGAGTCCTGCCCTGGGGTGTCCCAGCTCCGTCAGATAGAGAACACAGCCTCTGTGATGGGGACTGCGGGAGCAGAGGCACAGCTCAGGATGCTGGGGACTTTCTGCAGGGAAGAGGGTGCTGCTGACACCTCACGAGGAGGAGGGAAAGGAGCCTGACCTGGCTAAAAAAGGGAAGGCACTGGGGAGGGGAGGGCATTCCAGGCAGATGCTGACGCGGGGGAGGTGCTGAGGGAGTTGGAGGTGGGCCTGGAGCACTGTGTCTCTGCTCTAGAGGCCCCGGCAGGATGACGGAGGCTGGAGTTCGTCATTTCCCCTGCCTCCGCCTTCCCCTCTCATTGCTGCTCCTGTGCAGTTGTGTCAGAGACAGGACTGGCTGTTCATTCATCCGCTAATTGTTTTGATAAGAGACTCTAATTATCCACTGCGATCATCAGATTACCCTGAGCTCCAGGAGGGAGATTTGAGTTTGAGCTGCTGTGGCAGCCACCAGCAGCACCATCTCCACTGAAAGGGACCCAGCGGTAGCACCTGGCCCACTGTGCCGCTTCCCAGTCTGTGCCTGCAAAGCCATCGCATGAAGGGGTCACAGGTGCCCGGGGATGGGCCCGGGAAATCCACCCGAAAGCGCAACCTCTGATGTCAAGCAGGACTTTCCCTTGGATTATCTTTGCCACTGTGTTAAGTCCACAGATAAGAGGTTTGGTTCTGGGGATTTCAAAGCAAGGTTGAGGAGTGTGGAGAAAACCAGAGAAGAAGCAGTAATGCCTCTAATGAATTGACATCAGCAGTCAAGGCAAATTCAGATGCCTTTTTGGACCGTTCGATTAAGTTCTACTTACATGTGATTTTGGTATAAAGAGAGCAGTACACAGCCAGGAAGGCAGATTATAAATTAATCCAATCATTGAATCCTCCAGCAAAGGTAATGGGGAATGATGGCGTCGTAATTGATCTGATACGGACTCTTACATCAGTGGGAGCTGCAAAGTAAGGGAGCATCATGAGTGACAGTGAATGACCCATGGGAAGATTTGGTAAGGTATGTGTGACCTTACCCCACAGGGCTTGTCAGAGGGGAGCGGCCCCCCCCCCCCGCCCCCGCCCTCAGCTCCCGTGTTCAGGCAGTGTCTGTAGATCCGAGAGGGGCTGGAGAGCCTGGTGATACTTGAGCTAGAAAAACATGTTTCCATCCTGCCTTCTCTCCATGAGATCAGAGGCTCACCTGGGCTGTGGGGTCTGGCTGGGATTCGGAGGGGAGGGTGGGGTGCCGTTGCCTACGTAAAGTTAGGTCCTGGCCTGAAAGAGTGGCTGCCGTGTGTGCTGGTGTCCAGGGCGTTGTTTTCCCGCTGATACAGTGGAGCTGCAGTAGGTGATCACTCAGTTCCCTTTTGGCTGTACGCTCTGAAGCTCCTTTATTCTTGAACCCCCTTCTCCCACCAAAGCAGAAAGCCAGAGGACTTCAGTCCAGCACTCCTTGGTTCCACAGTGCCTGCCGTCTGCTCTGACGTACTTTGCTGCATCCTGGAAGAGGGGGCACTCTCCTTTTGTCTTCATATGTGGGGCTCAGCTAGCTGGGAAGTTTGGCAACACGTCAGGCCATATATCTTGAAAACCACCCTCCAGAAATGACCTCGTTTAGCAGATTGACGTATTGGGCCTGCCTGTTCTCAAGGGCCGCCATCCTAAATCACAGCAGGTCCACTGGACTTGGACGCCTCAACGCAGAACTTTTCAAAAAAATTTCAGGCAGGATATATCACTGCCCCATTAACTCCCTGCCATTAATCTACTCCTCCTAAAAACCTGAAGTTTTCTCAAAAGGACTGGAACGTGGTGAAAAACGGACCCATTTGGTAAATTCTGTAAATCAGGCTGTTTTTCTCCTCTCCTCACTCCCCAGCAGGCCTGCCTCGATCGCCTTGGTGATGGGATGCCTGGGATGCCACGTGGCCGGGTGAAGCTGCAGCCTCCAGGGGTTTCCGGGGAGTGTCCTGGGGATGGACAGCACTCTTCAGGGGTTGCTGCTCTTTAGGCCACCCTGACCTGTGGGATCCCTGAGTGAAGTGTTCTCTGAGTGAAGCTTGGGGCTGCCATCAGGATCGGTTACAGAAACTTGCAGTGGGTCCCTAGTGGGAGCACAGAGGCTTAGCTGAGCTCAGTCTTGCTGAGGGGATGGGACCCTGTCAAGGACTGTCTGCGGGGGGCAGACCCCTTCACTGATTCATCCCTGATTGCTGAAGAGGGCCCTAAAGGCTAATGAGATTCCATCCACACTTTTTTTTTTTTTTTTTTAACATACATACGTATCTTTTTTTTTTTTCCAAATTCTTTTCCCATTTAGGTTATTGCAGAATATTGAGCAGAGTTCCCTGTGCTATACAGTAGGTCCTTGTTTGTCCATCCACACTTCTGGTTCCTATAACTAGAGGTTTCCTCCTTTTGGAAGAAGATGATATCCATGAGCTGGGACTTTGGAGCCCACTGACCTGGGTTTGAATGCCAGCTTTCTTGGTCAGTAACCTCAGGAATTCAGGGGCACTTGAAAAAGAAAAGATACGTGACTTGGAAGAGAGGGGGCCTGGGCTGAGCAAAAGGAAGACAAGGAACAGCGATGGTCTCCAGGTCCCCCGTCTCCCCCTCCTCCATCCTGCATCTGTAAAATGGGGATGAAGCTCATTCTGCAAGCATGCTTGAGGATTAAATGAGTCAATTCTTGTAAAATGTTTAAGATAATATCTGGCGCAATGCTGGCTTTCTGTAAATGATACTCTGTAAATCTGATGGGGGGCACACAGCATACCTCCCACACCCCACTTGCTCATCCTGCTGAGATGGGCCCATGGCAGCCTGAAGGAGAAGTCCTCTTTTTCGGTAAGTCCCCACCGCCCTCCCCCCAGTCTTTGCAGTCTCACTGTACAGGTAGAAGAAGCAGAGTTGGAGTGTCTCCGTAGGTCAGGGCCTTCCCTGGCTCCTTCCAGAGTCAGTCCTTTTCACCTCGAGAACAGGTGAGAATTCTGTGAATTCAATGTATGTCTCTGCTGTCACTGGAATCCAAGATGGAGCTTTTCCCCCAAGCGCCTACGGCCTCTGCAGGCTTTCTCCCTGCCCTCTGCTTGCCTGAAGGCAGATAGCATGGCTGTGAGGCCAGGACCAGTCCTCTCCTGCCTGTTGGGACAGGGTCTGGAGAGCAGGCCAGGACAGGAGGCTGGAACACCCCCTTCTCCAGGGAAGAGGGGGAGCCTCATTCCAGCAGGACACCTTGGCATCCCGCCCTGCTGGAGGAACTGGTTTCCAGGGCCTGACTCCCAGCCCCACCTGCTGTAGGGGTCCTGGGGGCTGGGGCCACGGAATTGGTCTGTGTTTCTTGGAGTAGTTTACTTTTTCCTCCCCCTTTGGCCAAAGTACCTATTATCTGTGCATCTCCTGGTCTTTTGCAAAGCTAATTAAGCCCTAGAGGCAGAGTTTTGGGGCCTAGATTTTTTTCTTTTCCAACTAAAGAGTTGTTTTAGGTGCTCTGGGAGCTTAATTGACTTGCTCAAGGGCTGATCATTGGATCTGGGGGCTGGGATGGGGGAGGGTAAAGGACCCAGAACCTCTCCCCTCTGACGGCCACCCTCCTGACTCCTGAGTGTCCTAATAATTCAAGTATCTTTGCCATCTCTTTGTCCCGGTAGCCTGGAGTCGCCTCCTGAGTTCCTTGAAATTCTTAGGCTAGAGTTCAGTGAACAGACTGTGTGGAGTGTAAGTCATTATTTATCAGTATTGTTCCGGAAGGCAGGGATCTTGTGTGTTTTTATTCCCAGTGCCCCAGTAAGGTATCTGGTGCAGTTTTGGAGGAAACCAGTGATTGTGTGGAGTGTCTGCCCTGTGACAGGTGCTGCGTTGGACTTTCAAAGCCACCTGATAATGCCAGTTGACCTGGAGGCATAAGTGGGTTGTTGGTTTTACCTGAACCTGGCTGAGTTGATTGGGGTACTGAGGTTGGGGGTGGGGTATGGACAGCTGACTTGTTGCCTGGAGCTCATAGCTTCTTTTTCTTTTCATCCTGGGAGGAAGGGCCTTGTCTTCTGCATCTGTTTAGTGGACACCCAGCTTGACTTGGACTGGCCATTATCTTTCGGTATTCGGTAGGTGCCATCTTACATTTATGTGCCAGATGCATTATTAGATGGTGGTGATAAGAACGGGCTACACTGTGGGCCCTTGAGGGGCTTGCCTCCTGGACCCGGGGCAGTGGCTTAGTGTGGACCTGGATCAGAGAAGGCTGGCCCCTGTCCACGCTGGTGGCTGCTGGCCATGGCTGCTCACGCACGTACACCTCAACCCATTGATGCATTCTCCTTGCCTTGTGCCGCTTAAGATCTCAAGTCCACGAGATTCTTTAGTCCTCGTCAACACTGTTTACCACCCCCTATTGCCGGAACTGTGTATTACTCTTTCTTGCCCAGGCCACCTGTCCCGGCAGCCAGGGACACGGGGGTAGAGCAGAGACACGTGACCAGACCAGAGCCGCCTTGTGCAGTGATCTTAAAAACTGCTCCTTGGGAAGGCTACAATGAGGGCCACACCTGTGGAGCTGTGCCCTCTCCCTTCCCCACCTGCAGCCTTGGATGTCAGGTGGACCTACTGAGTTTTTGGTGCTGGAGCTTTGGAAGGGGCACAGTAGAGCAGTTGGCATTCCATTTTTCCAGCCCCTTTCCCAACCAGCTTTCTGTTTTTATGTCCAAGCTATCAAGCAATGCATAAAACTTTATGGTTTTACTCTCTTCCTTGCTTACCTAACTCCCTCACTTTATAGACAAAAGGGCTCAGATCCCCTGTCCCCCCCAGTCCTCCACTGTGAGGGCCGTTCTATCTATTTGTACCCTGGTGGACTTCAGTTGCCTTTAACTTATCCTGCCCTGAATGATCAGAACAGCACAGAGTAGACACTCCAGGATGTTTGAATGAATGAAGGAGTCTAGTCTGCTGTCCTCGAAGGGCTCATTGTGTGCAAGTCATCGTGCTGAAGTGGTACACGTCCTTCATTTGATGTGCTCAGCAGCTCTCAAGGGTTGGCGTCGATTCCCCTGTTTTGCACAGGAGGAAGAAGCTGGGGCTCAGGCAGGTGAAGACCCTTGCAAGCCCCTGGCCCAAGGGCTACACTACGGTATCTGTGGTATACTTGGGTAATGCAGTGAGAGCTTTCAGGATGGAAGCCCTTGGACGGAAGCCAGAGATGGACACCATCCAGCCACTTGACCTCAGGCAAGTGAGGTCCTACCCGAGTTCTCAGTTTCCTCATCTGGAAACTGGAGGCACTGGGATGAATAGGGACTGCCAAGTGCCACCAGAGTTCTCTCCGAAATGCCCATCTGGCTCTGCTACACCTGTGTCTGTATATCTCAAGGAATCTCTGTCTCCTCTGCTTCAGGATGAAGCAGAAGTCTCTCCTTTAATCACGGCATCCCTCATCTCTCAGGCATGAACAGAAGGACTCCTTGGAGTTCCCTGGACATTCCGTATTCCCTCGCACCACAGTACCTTTGCACATGCAGTCCCCTCTGCCCAGGATGCCCGATGCTCCTTTTGCTTGCTTGGAGGGCAAGTGTCCCTTGACAACTGGGCTCTAGGTTCTTTTCCCAGCAAATCTTTTCTGCCTCCTCAAGGTAGAATAAGCTGCTCCTTTTTTTGTACTTCATTCATTCCACAAATTCACTGGTTGAATGAATCCCTCCTGTATGCCAGGTGTGGTGCTAGTTGCTAGAGTTACCGAGACAGCCTCTGGAGCTTACCCCTGTGGATCGAAGGTATTTATGTTTGTCTCCCCCGCCCAGTTTCCTTGAAGTTGGGGCCCATCTCTGTGTCTCTGCCCCAGATTCTTAGCATCTGAATGATGCTCATGATGCTGACTGACTACACAGCAACTCGGGTATTAACTTTAAAACCTGTTGGGTGTTGTCTTTGGCTTCTTTGAAGTCGGACCTCTCCCCTCCTTGGTCTTTTTTTTTTTTTGGCAGTGCCAGCATTTCTTGCCTCAGAAATTGGCTCTTCTTCCGCATAACTTTTACTTGGTCCTTCCCCACCCCCCATAAGTCACTGGTATTTGTGTTGAATCTCTCCTCCCCTGGACTGGAAGCCCCTGGAGGCCAGGGACATGTCTGAGTCACGTTGAAGTCCTGCTCCCTCCCACCTGCCTGGGGTGAAGCAGGTACCCAGTGCATGGGTGGATGGCAGGAGGCAGGGGTTGTTGCATTGCAGAGGAGTCTGGGAACTGAGGGAGCCCCCCTTCTCCTGTCAGAGCCTGAAAAATTGGGAGGTCTCTCCAGACTCTTGAGTTTGAGACCAGTTTCCCCAGCATTAGTCTTTGTGGTTGGCTCATTCTTTGGACCTCCCAGACCACCTGCCTCCTTCAAAGAGAAGGGCCAACAAAAGAACAATAAAAACACCGGAAGCAGCATGTCTTAGCTGCCTGCCACCACACCCACGTGCCCCCCCCCCCCCCCGCCCCCGCCAGTGTTCTTCAGGACCCTGTTTTACAACCTAATAAATTGACGCAGAACCTGCTTTTGGCCATTTTTCCTGGAGGTGGTCATTGTCCCTTTGGAAAGCCGGCGCCTGCCTGGAGGGTTGATCATTAACAAACTCAGGCGGGGTCTGGGTGGTAAAGGCAGTAACACAGAGAGTGGACTTGCCCTGGGAGGGGGAATGTTAAGGACCTTTCCAACAGCTGGGCTAAGAGTGGGTTCCAAGCGGTTATAAGGTTCAGCAGGAAGCTGAGCCACGAGGCAGTGCCCTCCTTCCAGGAGAACCCCTGTTAGGGGGAAGACCTCGAGGGTTCCCCTGCCCTGGTTTTTACCTCCCTTCCTCCCCAACAAAAGCACATCTGCATACCTACATGGTGGCTGGTGTAGACCTGGCTGGGAGCTACACAGGGGTTTACAGTCCCGTTCCTGGAGGAGCTTTTCACGATTAAGCAGTCGCCATGTGGGGGGACGTGGGCTTTATCTCTGATCTAGTTCCGTGACCTGGACTCAAGTCCAGCTCATTACTTGGAAGCTCTGGGAGATGGAAGTCGGCTCATCTCTGAGCTTCAGTTTTCCCATCTAGAGGTTGGGGATGAGGATGTAGTCCCTGCTTGTTATAAGGATTAGAAAAAATGCAGGTAGAAGCACTTGACACAGACTCGGTGCTAAAACTGGTTGGTCCCCTGCTCTTCTCCATTGAGCATGGTCTGCAGCAGCCAGCGTGGTGATGAAAACCTAGAACATTAAGGATTCGGCCACAGAATTGCAGCGTTTGCAAGCCTCAGTTGGCTCATCTATAAAATGGAAATACTCATCAGGTTGCTGAGGGGAGAAAATGAAATCATGGGAGGAAGGCGCTGGGTATATCCTGGGACAGGAGATACATATATATATGTGTATATATACACACACACACTCTCTATCTCTCTCTCTCTCTCTCTCTCTCTCTCTCTTCCCATCACTCCCTCAATAAGTTTTAAGGATATATTAACTGGTGTGTAGGTCAGGTTGGTGCAAATAGTATAATAGTCTAGAAAATTTTTGCAGTAGGAGAGCAGAGGAGGGGGGAAAGATTCCTGACCGGGGGTAGGGGATCTGGAGAGGCTTCTGGGAGGTCTTGCCACCTTCTTCATCAGAAGGAGACCTGGGGGCGGGGGAAGGCTAGGGACATGGTCCTTTCCCAGCATCCTGTTCCTTTAAGCCCGGGCTTCTAGCTTCTCCACCAGGAGGTGAGACTCTGCAGAGAGCTGCTTGGAAAGCTTCATCTTCCCCCTCCCCCAAACTCTGGGGGTGTGAAGATGAACTGGTGTAACTATAGCTTGGTGTTTTGGTGTCTGTGAGAAAAGCAGAATTGGCTCAAGCTGCTTTCTCAGTTAAAGGGATTTAAGAAGAAGAAAAAAAAATTAATCCAACCCTGGTGATCAATCTGACACCTTCCCTTTGAGCCCCAGATGGCTGATTGGTGTAGAAAGTTGGCCACTGCTGCTGTTGGGGAACGGAATGGTGTCTCTGTCTCTCTGTATTGAAAATGATGGCTCTCTGTACGCGCTTGCACACTATTTATAAAGACTGCCTGCCTGGTTTGGTTTTTTGGAGGGTATTTCAATATTCCCAGAAGGATCCTGTTGGTTAAATGTCATTCTTGGAGGTGTCATGTTAACAGGGCTTGAAACCAGGTTCGTTTGCCATGGTTCAGAGTCTCCCCCACCTCTTCTCCCCTTGCTGAAGTCCCCAGCCAGCCTGGAGATGAGGTAGATGGCTCGGAGCAGGATGGAGACCCAGGTTTTGCTCTCCTCCTACCTTAGGTCTGATGCCCCTTGTCTTTTAAAGACAACTTCAGCGGAAGTTTGGAAAGTGAAAGGAAAACATTCACTCTACCATTATCTTATCACAACTTCTAGACTTGGACAAAACGCTCTCCCGGTCTGCACATGTGTTTGTGGCCTGCTGCTTTTTCTTTCGATAAGCGTGTTTCCAGTTATTCCTAATTATCCTCTGATGGCTGCATAGGCTTTATTTAACCATTCCTCTCTTACTGGATATTCCTTCCTGTCCTCCCCCTCCCCACCCCACCATTGTATATAACACTGCAGTGAACATCTTTGCATTTCATTTTGAATGATTTCCTTGGAATAAATTCCCAGAAGGGAAATTACTAGGTCAGAAAGTATGGACCGCTCCTTTCAAGATCCTTGTGTCACTTTGCCAGATTATTTTCAAAAGGATCATCTTCATGTATACTGATGCTCAAACAGATAAATGGGTATTCTAACTGCATTTTTACTTGTATTGGGGATTATAAAACAAGTTTTTAAAGGGAGGTCTTTTTTTGCCCTAGATGAAAAATGTTATAACCCGGACTTTCCTACTTTTTGTACCAACCACCAAGTCCAACTGCGGTGTGCTTCTCGTAGTGCCAAGGGGAGCATGGTGAGTGGGTCCTTTCTGTTCCCTGACTGCCAGGGACTCACAGCTGCCCAAGAGAGGAGAGACAGGCGGCTGGTGGGAACAAAGGTAGAGCAAGGCGTGATCTCATGCTGCTGCCTGTGCTCTCAGAGGTTGAGGAAGACCAGGAGAGCCGTGGCCCCGAGGAATGGGCACAGCCGGTGCTTGCTCTGTACGAGAAGGCTCTGGGAGTGCCCTGGTTCATCATTTTGTTCAACTGTGTATGGGGCCTCCTGGGCACCAGGCTCAGTGGGGATAGGGAGATGGATAAGAGCCAGCAGTCTCTCCAGGCAGACAGAATCACACAGGGAGTTTCTATATGATGTGACAGATGGCTGGAGAGGGTGCCATGGATGATCAGGGCCGGAGTGACAAGCACTGCCGTTCTTTTGTTCTTCAGAGTTTTGACTCCCTTCTCCCTTTCCTGAGCACTGGGGGCTTCCCTTACTTACCAGCAAGGAAGGTTGGGCAAATCAACAAGTATCCCCTCCTCGTCCAGTGCTTCTACCCAGCTGGCTTTCGACCACCTGGAATTTCCATGCTGGGAAGTGACGTTGGAAGCCAGAACCCCAGTCCCTGCTGGGGTGCTTGCTACCTAACTAGGCTCACTCTACAGACTTTTTCTCCAGAGCCCTTGGAGGTCCTTTTTAGGAAGGATCTCAAGAAAAATGTAAGGTCATAGAATGTTTGTCCTGGGAAGCAGGGTTAGAGGTTTCAGGCCCAAAGGCCACATCTCTTGGTCACACTGTCATGCATAGAACTGTGCTTATGCCCTTTTTCCTTGTGGGTCTGCGAAGTGGGAAGTCCTTTATTCTTTCTGCTTCTGCACAGAGTTTGTGCTGCACGGTAGGTCCTCAGAAGAGCTCACACATTGGGTTGGCGTGGTTTGTCATTGTGTGGTCACCCTCCCCTGCCCCCGGCAGAGAACCAAGTGATCCTATCTCTCCTTGCGGACTGGGTCTAGGGTTACATGTTGGGGGTGGGTGCTCTTTGGGTTCCTGGGAAGAGCCCTAGGATAGGAGGGGAAACCTGGGTGCTGGTCCTAACCCTGCTACTTATTAACTGGATGGCAAGGCCCCTCCCAGCCCCCATTTTCCATCTTGGCCCTTCTGGTACCTTCCAGGCCTGAAAAGTGAAAATCCCAGAGTTTGTGCTTACCAGCTGCCTGAGGTTTGGGAAAGCTGGTTTTGGGAAAGCTTAGCTATCTTGACTCTTAAGTAGCATCGACGTAAGACCTCTGCACAGAGGTGATGGGCAGTTTGCAGCCGTGGGGGAGAGGGGGCCCTCTAGGCCTCAGCATGTTCGTATAGGACCCCAGGGGACTTGACTGTGGATGTTAGGAAGCAGCACACAGCAGGCTTTGGTGTGGTCATCTCCCGCCTCCCCCCACCTTCCCCAAGTTCCTGGCTGTGGAGCAGGGAACCTGAGGCAGGAGAGAACTGCACAACCTGCAGACTGCGCCGGGAGAACGGAGGGTCACAGGGCCCCGCTCCCAGCTGCCTTCCATTGTCTGATGTGGCAGTGACCGTAGCGCCCCCCTGCCCCAGTCCTTTTGAGAATAAACATATCAACAGGATTGATTACCCGATTGGTCCCTGGGCAGCTGGCTCTGGCCTGCATCTGGAGCCGATTTCTCTGCTGTCACACACCTATTGTCTTGGATTGTTCACTTCCACAAATCAGAGGTTGGCTTCACCGCCCTAACCCTACCACGACCCCCAGATGCTTGTTTGTCAGTCGAATGAACACTTCCTGCTCAATGTAGGAAAAAAAAAAAAAAGCCTGAAGCACACGTGGGAAGCCCCCAAGTCCCCCCCCCCCCCCCCCCCCCCCCCCCCCGCTCTGATGCAGACAGGATGTTCCCATCCCAGCCCCTCCCAGGCCTCCGCCCGCCCTGGGACTGCCTCTCCAAAGTGGATTCAACGGGCAGGAGTTTCCAGGAAACTGGACTATCACCCCCCCACCGGAGGGGCAGCTTGGAGGGGAGGGGACACCCAGGGACTTCAGCTGTGTGCTGTCCCCAGGTGGGACCAGCAGGTCGTGAGCCCTGGCACGCCCCTGGCATGGGGGTTGGTCTCTCTGAACACTGGGTTCAGGATCTAGGACGATAAGATGGGACAGCCTTAAGGGCCCAGGGAGGGTTGTCTCTCGGGATGGGGTCTGTGAAGGAGTGCATGGAAAGGGTTCTCTGGTCCTCTGTGAAATCCTGCCATTCTTCACGGCTTATCGTGAGCTTCACCCTCCTTGTGAACGGAAGCCCCCTCTGACCACTTGCCCCAAGCACTCTCCCTTTCCTTTGAAATACTACAAAGTTCAGAGCTGGTGCTGTGTGCTGGAGTCCTTTTTCCTGTGGGCCGCTCCTTTGTTGCACAAGAATGAGAAAGACCAATTGGCCCGTGAGTGCTGGAGAGAGGCAGTTGGGTTTAGGCTAAGACAGACGTGTACCAGCGCCTCCACCAGCTGTGGGGAGGCCTGGCTGCTGTAGATGTGAGGCCACAGAACCCTGGGCTTTGGTCGAGTAACAACAAGGACTGTTTCTTTGTGCCGTCGTCTTGTTTTTTCACAGTGATGATAATTTGGCTCATTCTCTAGCTGTCGACGGCACAGGGCGGTGGGGCTGGGGGCAGAAGGGCTCAGTGCAGTGGGGCTGCTTTCCTGAGCCCGCCGACGTGTAGCCCCCTCCCTGAGAAACCGCTGTGATGGTGGTGGTGACACGGCCAGCTGTCGTCACGTCTTCCCTTGTGGGCTGCCTGTCTGGCTCACGTGCTCCTGATGAGGGCCCTATGAGGTAGGCGGGGTAGACTCGACTGAGGCTCTCGTTGGTACCGTCCTTTATAGTTGTCCAAGGCCTTTGCTCCTTGGTGAGCCCCATAACAGTCCCACAGATTAGGCAGGGTGCTTGTCTTCCTTCACTCGGCCCCCGCATCCCCCAGGGCCTGGGAGTCTAGTGGGGGTTGGAGCTGACTTTGCTCTCCAGGTTCTCCACACCACCTCGCTGCCCTCTGGCTTTTGTTGAGGAGCAGAGTGTGCTTCCGGCTCGGCCCTTCCCATGGGTATTTCCAGCCTAAGAGGACCTTGGTCCTCACTCAGAGCTGTGGGTGGGTTTCTGCCTTGAGCCCAGGCTGCCCAGGGCCAGACTGTCACTCTGCTGCCCCCTTCTGGGGTGGCCCGTTCTCTCCCCGTGCCTGTCTCCACCTTGCGTGGCGGGAGCAGGGGGAGAGATCTGTCACTGGTGGGTGTTGGTGAAACAGACCCCAGCACGTGTGGCTTGGAAGACCTCAAACTGCTCTAGACTCTGGAGAGATGAGGATGGGGACCTGGCTCCTTCCAGCTGCCATCAGCCCTCAGTGCAGAGACCCAGACAGGCAGGCAGGCAGGCAGGCTCACCGTCTCCCTCAGCTTGCCTCGTCCTGTAAAGCGCAGTTGTTCCCCTGCCCATCACGTGTTGCAGGCATTTCAGTTGTCTGACAGACCAGACAGTGAAAATACCGGAAGGGGGGACCTCTCCTCTTCCCAGGAGTAGGAGAGGCAGGGCCCAGTCCCCGGCCTTCCGACTCCCATCCCGGGACACTGCCCACCCCAGCCCTGCTTTTCCACTTAGCTCTCGTTCTCCCTGAGGTCTGGACTAGTACTTTGCAGATCGCATCAGGGAACCACTTACCCCAATTAAAACAGCCAGAGTGGGAGCAGGAGGAAATGGGCTGGGATGTGTTGGGGATGTTTTAGCTAATGCAGGGAGTGCTTTTTAAAAGGCAGGTAGAAAACTTTTTTCTCTTTGTAGATCAATTAAAGACCCTTCTTAAAATTAACCCCTGGAAGGTGTGTCAGTGCGCTCTGTTTTCCTATGTATACCCAACTCTGTGCAGACTAACCCCCGTGCCCCCCACAAAACCTCCGTACTCTCAACGCCTTTAGAAATTTCTGTGACAAAGTGACCAAGTGTTTTTTAAAAGAGCTCCCCCCTCTGCGATAAATGCCAGGTAGTGACTGAGCCCGCCCCCATCCCCCCACCCCGGGGAGAGAGAAGAAAGCCTGGCTGAGTGTTGAAGAACTGGCGGAGAGAGGGTGCGAGGCTGGCTGGGCCTCCCTGAAGTCCCCGCGGCCTGCTGGCAGCAGCAGGCACGGAGACGGGCATCTCATCAGAGCCGGGCAGATGGCGTTCACCTGCTCGGGATGCGCTCCCTGGTGCTGGGGCCCTTGGAGTTGCCGGGATAATAACAGACAGCTGCCAGCTCTGGGCCGAGGTCTGCGGGCATTCAAAGGCTGGGAAGTGTGCAGGGAGAGGGAGCGGCTCCCTTGCTCGGGGCCTCCCCACCCGCACGGCTTGCCTTTTGTTTTGAGATTTGTACCCCCCTCCCTCCCACGTCAACATCCGAGCAACAAGAGCGTTTTAATAGAGGACAGTTCTGTTTTGGAAACGACAAGAAAGCGCCTTGTCGAGTGTGACCTGGCCTCTCCTTTGTCCGGCCTCCCCCGCTTTGTGTGCGCCTGCATTGGGTTTTGTTCCAAGGGGCAAAGGAGTTGGACATGGATTTGGTGTGTTCCTGGGGTTTTCTTTCTTTTTCCTTTCTTGGCAGCAGCTAAGGCTTTTGGTTATTTCTGAGCATAGGGCATTTGGGGAGTTGGGGATTTTCGGGACCACTCCAGGGTCTTTGAGTTACTGTGTGGCGTCAGGAACAGTGAGCGGCAGAGAAGACAACTTTCTGACCACCTGGCGTTTTCTCAGCCCATTGTGTACGTGTGTAAGGGACAAGTAATTTCTCACAGCGCGGTCGGCCTCAAATCCTAGTAGGAACATTTCCCAAAATGTCAGTGGAACTCAAGGCTGACTGTTTTGAGAACCACCTTCGTTTCCCTTCTCTGTCTGTGCAGAGAAAGGATGCTGGTGTTTCCTTGGTTACCTGGTTACGACGTCGTGGTTAAGTCTGCGCAGGCTGGCGTTGACTCCATCTGGCCTGTCCCGGCAGCAGCAACCACTCTCATTAGGCTACTTGCAAAAATGTGTATTGTTTGGGGGCTGCTCAGTTTGATGGGCTCGCGTAGAAATTTTATAACCTTCCTCAAGACAGAGCTCACGCCTCACTCCTTCAGGCCGATAGTGGAAGGCAGGTTTGCCAAGCAAACTAGTGGTGTTGATAAGATGAGGAAATCTGCTTGATGATCTTCCGCTGCTCAAAATCGGTGTGTTCTGTGTGCTTACATGCACTGTGTGTGCCTCATACAGTCTATCAAAAGTGCAGTATAACTGTGTTACAGTGGTAGTCAGACCAGCCATTCATCTCCTATCCCTAATTATTCCAGATCAGTGGAATTTTTCTTATACAAGCCACTGGCAGAGATTGCCTTTTTCTCAGATATTCTCTTATTATTATTAATTTTTTGGCCGCACTGCGCAGCTTGCGGGATCTTAGTTCCCTGACCAGGGATCAGACCCAGGCCCCCGGCAGTGAGAGTGCAGAGTCCTAACCACTGGACTGCCAGGAAATTCCCTTTCTTATGTATTCTTAATTTTCAGAATGGACCTAGCAGTGAATCCCTGCCCTCCTGATCAGTGGCCTATCCTACTCTTCTGTTAATTGTTGATGAGCAACTCTGGTGAGGGGCTTGGGAGTTGTTTGTTTGGGGAGGGAGGAGATGTGCTTTCAAATATTGCTTAGTTTACTCTTTTTTTAAAATCAATTAATTTTATTTTTGGCTGCGTTGGGTCTTCGTTGCTGTGCGCGGGCTTTCTCTAGTTGTGGCAAGCAGGGGCTACTCTTGTTGTGGTGCGCGGGCTTTGCATTGCGGTGGCTTCTCTTGTTGCAGAGCGTGGGCTCTAGGCACGCGGGCTTCAGTAGTTGCGGCACGCGGGCTCAGTAGTTGTGGCTTGCGGGCTCTAGAGCGCAGGCTCAGTAGTTGTGGTGCACGGGCTTAGTTGCTCCGCAGCATGTGGGATCTTCCCGGGCCAGGGCTCGAACCCGTGTCCCCTGCATTGGTAGGCGGATTCTTAACCACTGCGCCACCGGGGAAGTCCCTGCTTAGTTTATTCTATAAACCAGGGATTCAAAGATAAATGAAGACAGGGTCTCTGCCCTCCAGGAGCCCACCATCAAGTAAAGGCAGACAGAGCACTGAACACAGTACAGTGGTGTAGGTTCCATGCAGGGTCCGGGCCAGGCTACGTCGGGCAGGGAGGATGGGGAAGATTGGTTCTGCAGGGTCGGGGGAGAGGTGGGGTGGGTATAAAGATTGGTGGAGAAGGTAATTACTTAGGAGTTGAGAGTGGGTGTTTGCTGAGCAGCCAGGACGGTGGGGAGGCAATGTGCCCTCGATTCTGGAGCTGGAAGAGCAGGAGGAGAATGTGATGGGAGTGTAGGGTACCCTGAGGTAGCAGGGCCCGTGTGGCTTCTTAAAGCCTGGGCTTCGTTCATCCTGGGGGCTGTGGGGACAGGGAACGGCTGGAATCCTGTCTGAGTCTTCATTGTTTCAGCATTAGAGTCCGGAGGTTGAGTGTCAAGGTCAGTAACAGTGGTGGGCCCCAGTGGAAAAGCCTGTGGGTGTCAGGTAGACCCCAGCTCTGCCAGCTACCACCGTGTGATCCTCGGTAAGCTAAGCCTCAGTTTCCTGCTCTGTGAAATGGATCTTCTGAAGTATTTGTCAATATATCTTGAGGTTGGTGGGAAGGTTGATAAAGAGAAGTGATCATAAGTGCTTGGCACCTGGAAGCACCAAATAAACATGTACTGTGATTATCATCTATGTAATGATACTACCAGTAACAGCTCTTAAGAAATGTCAGGATGCTGGCCTCACTCTGCCCATCCAGCATCTTTCCCATTCATCCTAGGGATAGGCCAGGTCAGGGGTGAACATGGTCGGGTGAGGCCTTGCTGTGGCCGTGGCACTCTCCTTCTGTTACACAGCCTGGTTTCGAATAACCTGATGTTTGCCGATAATGAGCCTGGTGTCCTGGCCTGAAACTCTATGCCTGTTTGGGCCTGTAGCTTTCCCCCAGTCCTCCAGTGGATGCGCTCTGTGACACATGGCCGACACCGGGCTGGGGCTTATCACACCAAGATGTGCATTATCGTCTTCCTCCCGTTCTTTCCCTTTGCACTGCCTCCTTGGGAAGGCTCCTTGGGTTCTATGCAAGCAAGACTTGGTCTTGTCCTGGGAGGGCTTCCCATTCCAGGAGGAGGAATAAGAAAGGAACCCAGGAGCTGCCAGATTGGACAAAAGGGTGCCTGCCAGGAGTTGAGGACAGGGTGGGAGCAGGGAATCCATTCAAGTAGGGGGGAGTCTGGGAGAGGCTGCTGAGGAACGTAGCGTTTCTAAGGACCTTGAAGGTTAGGGAGTTTGCACACATGCGGAGGATGGGAGGGTATCTTGGTAGAAGATAAGATAGACGGAAGAGAGGAAACAGCTAGCAGGTAAGGGTGACTGGGCTTGGGACAAAACTGGGAGAGAAAAAAAAGTTCTGCTAGATGGAGAACCAGATAGTAATGACCCTCTTTGTGCCCTAAGACCAAGTGAGAGTTTCCTTCTGTCTATGTGCATCTTTTATAAAAATATCCAAACTTGAGACCCCTTGCTGCTTCTCTGTATCTCCCAATTGCCTAGCCTGCAAAGGAAGCCAGTGGCCTCTGGCTTGAAGCTTTCTTCCATTTTTAGGAACCTTCCATCGGCCTGTGCTTTCTCACTAAGGTAACTTTCTGCTCTCCTAACTAGATCTAATTTGCTGTTCCTCAGCCGTGACATCTGATAATAGAAATTTGACTCTTTATTGAATGCCTGTTGTGTGCTGCCCACTGTGCTAGGCAGTTGCTGTGACCCCATTGACTAGGGAAGGGAGGCATTTGGGGGACCAGTGACACTGGGAAGGGAAGGTCCTGGGTCTGTGCTGGGTAATTTACATTCAGTGAATCTCTTGGTTCCTCATAAGGACCCTGTGGAGTAAGGTAGCAGTTCCCTTCTTACTCGGTAAACAGCCTGAAGTCTCTCAGCTTGCAACCGTAATCAAAGCTGGGATATGTTACCTCTAGCTGTGCTCCCGTTGCCACACCTCCCCCTAGATGCCCTCAGCCCTGTTCTCTGCCCTGTCTTTCTCCTGTTGTGTACGTGCTGGCCTAAGAGTCCTCCACTGAGAGCGGCACCAGGTCCCACACATCCTCGCCCCTTCACAGTGGTGGTGGTATGGGTTTTTCTGTGTCGCCTTCTCAGCCGCTGCTGTAGTGGACCAAGGCCCACCTCAGCAGAGGACAGCTCAGGCCCAGGGGTTGTTCCCATGAGTGAGGACCAGCCTCTTCTCTGAGAGCATCCCCAAGTTCAACCTTCAGCCTTGTACCAGCAGTATTCCCTATTAGCAGAAGATCCTGGGGTCTGGCTCCAGCGACCCCTCGGGACTCTGCTTTTCCAGCTCTGCCCCGGCTGCCCTCTTGCCACCTGCCCCCTGTGCATGTGGCCTTTGCACATGCTGGACCTTCTGCCTGGAATGATCTGGTTTTCTGGAGCCCCACCTGCTGCACCGTTTGCCCACCCCTACTTCCCAAACCCTCATTCAGGGCGGCCCACTTCCTCTGAAAGGCCTCTTCGGCACCCCTGTGGCCTACATGTCTGGTGCTCAGTTAGAATGTATGTTTCCTGGTCCTCAGGGGAGACCCGCTCTAGAGCTCTTTAGCTCAGGAAATTGAAGCACTGCTGCTGTTTTCTGGAAGGCAGCTAGGTGGGTGACTGGTTCTAGGCCCCTGGAGTCACATGGAGTCATTGTTCCCAGCTCCCAGTTCCGCACGGTAAACAGCTTGGCTGCCTGTTCTTCTTAGTAGAAGGCCCAGGTCAGAGCCCTGCCCACTTCCCATGCCTTCTGTCATTCGGCTCCCACATACCCCAGCATGCCCTCCCCCAGTTATATTCAGATCTCACCCCTGCCCAGGCATCCTGCACAGGCTCAGAGTCCCTCCACCCCAACCCCAAGCTTCCCCCTGCCCTGTCTTCTTCTTTCTCCTTTTCTCTTGTCTACATCGTCATTCATTCAGCAAACATCTTGGAGGCAGTGCTGTCCAATAGAAATAGAATGGGAGCCACAGATGTTGTCTTAAATGTTCTGGTAGGCACATAGAAAAAGGTAAAAAGAAACAGGTGAAATTAATTTTAAGAATATATTTAGTCATAAGCAAACATGTCCAAAATATCGTCATTTTAAGAAGTGATCAGTATAAAAATAATTGAATTTTATTTTACATACTTTCTTCTCATACCAAGTCTTTGGGATCTGGTCCATATTTTACACATCTCAGTTAGAACTGCCCACGTTTCAAGTACTCAGTAGCCGTACTTGGGGCTGGGGCTTCCACGCTAGACCTGTGGGTGTGGGGAGTTAAGAGCACGAGGTTTGTAGAGTGGTGGGCTTGTTTTATGTTGTCTCTTGGCTCTGCTGTTTATTAGCATTATGGCCTTGGAGGGTGACGTCCCCTCTCTGAGCTGGTTATCTGCAAAAGCATGCACCCTCACCTCATGGGGTTGTCGGAAGAACTGAATGAGACGGTGCATTCACAGGCTCAGCACAGCGCCCACATAGTATTGATGATTGTTTTTGCTGAAACAATGACCACTTGAGTGACTACCAGGGGCTGGCTTGGTCCCAGGACCTACCCCCTGGCCCCTGGGCTGACTATCAAGGTGGTCGATACCGAACTGCCTACACAAGGGCCATGAGGGACAGGGAGATGGGCCCGCTCAGGACAGGAGCTAGCAGGAGCATCAAGGAGGGAGTTGGTAATCAGGAGAGGCTTCCTGGTGGAGGCACCCCCACCCCAAGCTTACCTTCTGTCCCTTGGCCTCCAGAGCCCTCTGTGACGACAGTGGCGCCCCTGCAGCTCCTGTTTGCTAACTCTTTGTCCTGTGTAATTAGTGCGGTGTGCCTCCCTCTTGTCTCTAATTCTGTTGTACGGCATGTACTTTATTATATCAGGGTATAACACTGTGAGGCTGGCAGTTATCTTGTTCACTAATTGTTTCACGTGTCTGTCTCGTCTGCCCTGCCAGATTACCTGCTCCTTCTGAGCAGCCTGCGCCGTCTTCGTGGCTTTTGTCTCCCCAGCCAGGGAGGGCTGGGCATCAGGGCCCAGGTTCGAGTTCTGCATCTACCACGCTGATTTGGTCTGTGGCTGCAGACAAGTCACTCTCCCTCCTTTTACAAACAAGCAGGGTAACACAGGGATATTTAAGCCCCATTCAGCCCTAACATCCTCTGATTTAGTGGGTATCCCTTCACTGGTTGATCTTGAATGTGCTCAAAGTGGTGCACGGTCCTCCTTTGCTTAACAAGTAAATATGGAGCATCCACGAAGTGCCAGCTGTTGGGAAGATCATGATGAATGAGACAGATTTCTACCCTCAGGATGCTTGCGGTTTAGAGAAGGGAACAGATTTAAAGGAGTAAAAATGTCCATATTATGTTTAATCAGAGTTTTGATCTGTGTTTGTTTAGAAGATCTGAATACATTTTGCAGAGCCTTGCCCCGTACTACGCACTGGAGGTGCCCTCACGCGTACCGGCTGGAGGGGAAAACAGACACACGGACACATGCACAGGAAGATGTCGTCACGCACGTGGGAAGGGTCGGGGGCACCAGGCTAGAAGAATGGAGGTGGGGAGGGGTTTGCGCCTCCTGCCCAGAGTCCTAAGTGTCGCAGAATCCGGAGTGAAAAGCACAAAGTCGGCGCCTCCTTGCTTCCCGTGGAAGCGTCCTAAGGCTGGGGTGTTTTGCTGCTGCCTTGCATATATGATTTGGGGGAGGCTCGGGAAGGGCTCTAAACCCAAAGCAGATGAAGGCGGTGCCTACGGGTGCCTGGGAGCTGGGGACGGCCCCGGGAGCATGTGGCTGGGTCACCCTTTATAATTACAGCACTGCGGTGAAGGCCCCGGAACCCGGGGTGACGGCGGCCGGGGGATGCCAGCTTCCCATCTGCTTGGCCTCCTTTGGCTCTGAATGGATTAGTTCTGTTTGGGTTGGAGCTTACTGTTGTGTGTGTTTTTCATCCCCCTCCCGTTTGTTCTCTCTCCCTGGCCTGAGCGCCCGCGCCCGCTCAGAGCTGTGAGGGTCCTGGCGCGGAAGGGAGAATTGTGAAGTGGCCATTATTCAAACAAGAAAGGGAATAATTGGAGTTTGTGTTCTTCTGGGCTTCTTTGGAAACTGGGATGTGGCTGGGGGCGGGTGGGAGTGAGGCCTCGGGAAAGTGAGAAGTTGGGAACGGCCGTAGAAACTGGAGTGCGGTATGGTCTGTGTGAATGACCCCACCTGGTACGGGGTGCCCCTCAGGTTAGTTGGTGCTGGGAAAGCAAAGTTGATCTGGTGTTCTTGCAAGTTGGGTGTCTGAGTGGGCTCTAATTCATACCAGGCGATCCTGGTGAGGCTTTTGTTGCAGGCAGCTGCTCGCAGAGAATGGGTCCTATGGGCTGTGTGATGTGGTAAGAGACTCCGTGTGGGCCTGCCACTGACCCCGTCAAGGGACCTCTGTCTGAGCCTGTCTTCCCAGTCTGTCAAGTGGGAATGGTGATTCCTATCGTGCAGGCTTGTTCAGGGGGGATGTAGGTAAGTGTGTAAGGCCCGGCAGACCAGAGAAGTGTTCGGTAGAGCCTAGGAGTGCCCATGCCTTCATGCCACTCCAGGGACACAGGGCACATGGGGGTGTTGGTAGTGCCCGTGGATGCTGCTGGGTTTCTCGTTGGGCTCAGGGAGCTTTTGCAGGTAAAGCAGGCTTGTGGGGAACCAGTGCTGGTTTTACCTCTTTGAAATAGAAGGGCCGTCCATCTTGTCGGGGTCCCTCAGTCTCTACTAGGAGCCCTGCTGTGGAATGGGTGTTTTGGAGAGAGGGGTTGGGGAAGGCAGGGGAAACAGCCGTGGTCTCGGCCTCTTGGAGTCCATGATTCTAGCTTAGAATCAAAATTTTACACATGTAGAACAATTAGAGAAAAATAACAGATGGTGTCTGATCAGATGTCACCGCCCCAGACTGCCCCACACCCCAGCAGAGATAATCCTCCTTTCTCTGGGATCCCGGAACTGGGTGCAGGCCTGCGCGGTATCCTGCGTTGTGCTGGTGTGTAATTGGTCGTTCGTGCCATTAATAGTGCAGCAGCACATGTTTGTTGAGTGCTCCACGTGCCAGGTCCTGGCCTCAGTCCTTCCTCCTGTTTTGGTTAAGCACCTGCTCAGGACACTTGAGCCAGTGTCTCTGCTTGGGGCCTGCAGGCTGCCCTGTGCGTTCCCTGCTGCTGGGCTCCAGAGCCCCTGGGCCAGCTCTTCCCGTGCTGCGTCTCGACCTGTCTGGTGCCCCTCTTTCTTGGATGTTTCATCCTGGTAGCCATCTCCTGAGTTGGGTCTTGCTGTAGGAGCTTTTGGCCGACCTGGAGGAGTCGATGAAGACCCTGGCCAGCCACCGGTCCAGCGCTGCCAGCCAGTGGTGTGATGTCGACGCTCCCTTATCCTCCTCGGGCCTTCGTTCTCCTGACTTTAAAAAGCTGGAGTTGGAGTAAACCATGTCTCTGGTGTTGGTTCTGAGACTTCAGAACTTCTTTTGGAAGTTGTGTTGGCCTGGATATGCCTTTGGTGTGCCGGACCCTTAGCTGGGTCTGGAGATGCCTAAGAGGCCATCTGCCTCCTGGAATCTGATGGTCTAGTGAGAAGGACGGATGTAAGCAGATGCTGGTGTTGCTGCACAGGGTCCCGTCACTGCATGTCCCAAGAGAAGGCTCTCCTGGCTCGACCCAGAGGGCTTCCTGGGTGCGGTGGCATTTTGTGGGGGTCCCCAAGAGAAAAAAAGAAGCACAAGATGATGACTGAAAGGGAAGAGTGTGATGAGAACATTCCAGGGTAAGGGAATAGTCTGTATAAACGCTTGGAAGCTTGAAAAGACTTGCTGCATTCAGGAAGGAAGGCTGGGGGGTGGCGGGGGTGGAGCCAGAGCTGTGAAGGGCCCAGCTGGGCAGCGCGAAGCTTGGAGCAGGTTCCTCTGAGGTTGTGAGCCTGCCTGTTAGTGGCCCAGTTAGGTTTGCTTGGAGAAAGGAGGAGGGATAAGGGGACGCCTGGGGCAGATCCACCAGCGAGGAGGCTGGTGCACTGATCCGGCCTTGAGGAGCGAGTCCAGTTGAAGGGTGGGGAAGACATGGCCTGGGGTATCGTGTGGAAGCTGGGAGTCAGCCTGGCCTATTGAGAACTGGCCTATGGAGAATTGGGAGGATTACCCCCCGACTCTCACACATTTTCCTAATAATTTGGTGCCCTTGTACCCAAGATGGTGGGCTCAGGGGTGATTGTAAACAGCCTGGATTTGCTGAGGGCATTGAAAAAAAGTTAAAAGCCACCTCTGTCTAGATTATCCAAAGAGCAAAAGCGTGGTGGAATAAGGAGCACCCTGGCCTGGTCCTGGGAGTGTCTGTCTCTTACTGTGGGGCTCCATTTCCCCTTTGGTGAAGATGGCAGGGGTGGGGGAAGCATGGGACCAGTGCCTGCAGTGTGCTAGCCTGCCCCCATGACTGCCGCCTTTGTTTCCAGGGGTTGGAGGATCATGCAGGGCAGGGTGGCTCCGTTCTTGGCAAGTGGAGTGGGAAATGCCAGTGTCTTAACGTGAGTTCCAGAGGGGGTAGGGGTAGGTGTGTGTGTACTCGGTTGGGTGTGCCCCTAAGCATCTCCCTTGGACAGGGCATCTGTGCTCATCCAGCTTGGAACCTACACGGAGTCCCTTCCCTTCTAAGATCTCGTCTTCCCTGTTAAACATTAATAATAACTGACCACTAAGACTGAGCCCCCAACACAATCTGGGCGGTTGTCGCCTGTGTGGGTATGTGTCTCCACGCCTGTCCTTGACCCAGCATGGCACCCAGAACAGAGCAGAGCACGCGTGTGTGTGTGTGTGTGTGTGTGTGTGTGTGTGTGTGTGTGTGTGTTTGTTGTTGCTACTTTGGAGCCACTGCAGAATTTCTCATCACTGCCAAGCTACTTCCTCGGGATATATTTAGATAGCGCGAGATGAGCGAGAAGTGGGCGATGTGTATTTGCACAGGGATGTTTGCACACGTTGACCGTGGTGTTTTTGGAGCCGATGTCCAAGAGCTGGCTCCTTGCTCAGCCCTCCTCACATACTTGTCGGGGAAGGGCTGTGCGTACCTCCTTTCAGGGGGACGGGGTGGGTGGGGTAAGGATGGGGGGCAGCACAGGCCTTCTCTTCCAGAGAAGCCATGTGGACCCCAAACCCCAGGCCTCTGCTCTCTCCCTCCCATTGTGAATGAAGTCAGGGTTGAGAGCTGCAGAACGAATGGGGGATGGCAGCTGTGAGGCCTGCACTCTGCCCAGAAGGGCTGCTGTCTCCTGGCGTGGGGTGGACGCCATTATTGCGCCCTGATAAGATGAAGACAATTACTTGGTGGTTTGTATTTATTGCAAGTCGTGGAGACAGCGCCGGCTCTCCAGGGTGGGGTAGGCAGGTCTGGCCCTGCACCCCTGCTCTAAGCGCTTTCTCCCACTTCCTTCCCTCCTGCCCCCTTTGCAGTGTGCCCTTCTTCTTTCAGTCTGAGTGTGCGCCATCCGCATGGCAGCATGGCATGGTAGGGCCCAGAGGGGTCCGACTGCAGCCGGGGGCCTTGGGTCCAGAGAGGTCCTCTCGGACCTCCCCAGACCTGATCAGCTTACAGTGGGGCAGGGCAGTGCTCTTCTGTTATTAAATTCAGAGCCATCGTCTGCATGATGGAGGCAGCTTTAATGAGATTAGAAAGCTTAACCAGGAGGCCAATTAAATCTGGGCCCATACCTGTTTGGGCGGCTGTCTAAGCCCCGACCTGCATCCGGAGGCTTCCTGCAGGCCTCCTGGGAGCCTGGCTGGGGAGGGTGAGGGGCAGAAGAGGCTGCCCATCTGGCTAGCCACCCCCAGACCGGCGGCTGGTCAGGGCGGAGGCCGGACCCAGGAGGGATCTTCTGGGACATCTGATCCAGGAGCTCCCCAAAGCTGGATCCCTACAACCTCGGGAGAGCAGCGGCTGCGTGGTTGAGAGTCCCCAGGTGATTTTTTTGGGGCTGCGCCGCGTGGCATATGGGATCTTAGTTCCCTGACCAGGAATCAAACCCGCACCCCTTGCAGTGGAAGCGTGGGGGTCTTAACCACTGGACTGCCAGGGAAGTCTCCCCACAAGGTGATTTTGATATGCAACCAGGTTTGGGAACCAGGAGTTGAATCCACCCCCGTTGTTTTATAGGTGAGGGGAAGGGACTCATGGGGGCAACCAGCCAGTGACTCCTAGCCACAAACCTTTGTCACTATAGTGTCCTCCTTCCTTTCCAGCCCCTTGGATTGTCTGGGGGCAGGGGATGCAGTTACCCTTCCATTCACACCCAGTTTCCTGTTTGTTTCTTCACACTCCTTTGTCAGGTAGGCCAGGCGGGGAATGGTGACTTCCCATTTCACAGATGGGCACGTTAAGGTTGAAGAGACCTGCCTCACACTGGTTCCAGCACTGGAGGGCCTGATGGTAGGGTTAAAGTCTTTCCTTTCCATGACTGAAGTCTTCCTTCTGGTTCCCACCTGGTCCCTACAGGGCATGGGCCTTCCTCGGTGGAGAAAAAGTGGAGAGGAGAGTTTAGAAGGAGTGTGCATTCAACAGAGTAATTATTGAGCACCTGACGGATGTAGGCCTGGCACTGTTCCGGGGGAAGCAGAAACTTTACTTTCACAAACTCTGTGAAGCAGGGCGTATTATTCCCATTTTCTAGGTAAGACTGCCAAGGCATGACGTCTTGGGACACCCAGGTCTTAGACCTTTCCTGCCCTCCACCCAGGTCCGTGGGCCCGAGGCTGTGTCTATTAGCAGAGGGGCTGGGGGATTCCTTCCTGTTATAAGGTTCTAGACTCAAATTTTCTGGAGGCCTGTGGATTACCCAAATCTGATTGAAAACTCCTGTCTTCAGTGGAGAAGACCAGACAGAAGAAAATCAGACTCTTTTAGACCAGATTTGCAGCAGAGTGGGAAGCTTGGTCATCATCCTTTAAGGATGGTCCTGCCATGTCTGTGTGACTTGCACCTTTCAAGCTAGGAACAGAACTAAGATTCATATTCAACCCTTTTCCAAGGTTTCCATGTTTCTCTTCTCCAGTGATTGCTTGAGAAGAGAAACATGGAAACTTTTGGAAGATAAGACCCCTTTGTCCCTTTTGACATTTGGATTTATGAGAGTATGTTCTGTTCTTTAAAGTTGCATCTTTATAAAGGAAAAAAACAAGAAGAAATTTCCCAGAAGAGCCAGACCTAGCCTTGTCCAAAAACTCTCTCACAGCCCCGAGTCATTCAGTGGTTATTGATTATTAGACATAGTAAATATTTGGATTCTACTTTTTGGAACCAGTAGTCCTGCAGGGAGATAGCCTTTGTCCATGTAATAAGGCCAAGTAGATAGTGTTGGAGGAGTCACAGAATTTCACGTGGACTTGGAAGAAGAAAACAACATCCTGTCTGGTGCCCAGGGCAGCATGAGGGATGGATGGGTGGATGGATGGATTGGAATGGCACACACCAGCAGGGAGGTGGGCACTCTGGTTGGAGGGATGGCATGTGCAAAGGCTGGGGACCAACACGTGCTTCTCATGGTTGAAGCTTGGGGAACGAGAAAAGTGGGAGGTTGGAATGGGAGGAAGAGAGAGGCTGAGATGAGATCATAGCCCTTCCATTATCTCCTTGTTTGCATTAACTCATGCCAACCCCAGTAGAGGTATTGTCTTGTATCGGGGGAAGAGTATCTCAAGACAGAAGTGAAGTGTCTGCCTCTGAATTAGCCAGGGAGCTGGGGAGCTGAAGCTCCTCCCCTGGGTCCAGTGCTCTGTTCACTTTACCATGGCAGCCCTTGGTTAGGAGTTCATTGGTATTGAATGTTCCATTGGACGCCTTGTTGAGAGAGTTGCAGGTGGAAGCAGGTATCTTCTAACATTGAGTTCTAGCTCACGAACCTACTCAGGGACTTTTGTGCTTGCTCTGGGCTGGGAAGGAGGGACATTTGAGCTGGGCATGGGTAGGTGACTAGGAGTTCTGTAGGCAGATAAAGGCAAGGTGGTGGAGGAGCTTGTTGAGCAGAGAAGGTAAAAGTAGCACATACAGTGTCACGGGGGTGGTGGTGGTGGTCTTTGCCCACCCTCCCCACCTTCTCTCTGCCTCTTACCCTCCTCTTTTCTCTGCCCTGTCAAGTGAGGGGTTGAATCAGGGAGGAGGAGGAGGAGGAAGACGCATTCCTACTGAGTGAGCTCAGGGCTTGCTCTGTGGCTTGTCTCTGATTCCAAGAACCACGTCTTTTTTAAACCTGTGGCTTGGAGGGTCCAGCTGCGAAGGGCAGTCCTCAGATCGGCAGAGGCTTCCTCTGTCTGTGGGGTGCATTTTCTAGGACACAGAGAAAGGCATCTCAGGGTGAGAACTCTGCCTTGATGTCTTCCTCACCTTCCGCCCAGGCCCAGGAGGGGCCCCTCCCACCTTCACCTGTCCCCAAGCCCTGAGGTAGTGGGCCAGTTCTCTGGCCCCTCTTAGAAGCCTGTGGAAAAAGTGGCTGTCCCTGGGCCAGCGGAGCAGACATCTGCCTTCAGGGAGGCTGAGAACCGGGGCATCCGCCCTGTCTGAGAATAAACAGCAGGCTCTGCTTTGGAGATGGAAGGGAGGCTCAACTCCGAGGGCTGGGAGAGGTGGCTAGGTCTCAGCAGCTCCTGAAGACCAACGCGGTACCCTCAACTGCACCCAGCCCACTGGGCCCAGGCTTGGCTTCCTTCCAGAGCGGGAAGGATGGACAATGACAGTTTAGCTCCTAGAGGCCACCCCACTCCCTCGCATTGCTTTTGTCCTTCTTGGAACTACAGATGCTTTGCCCAGATGTTAACCTAAGCTGTCTCCACAGCTGTCTTGGGAGGGGAGGTATAATGATGGTCTCATTTTACTGACCTGACTCTAGGAGAAGTGGCCACCCAAGTCATTTGCCAGAAAGGCCAAGCAGCACCTGCGCCCAGGTTTTCTGAACACCCAAAGCTTGGGTTCTGCAGGCAGAGGAAACAGCTTGTTCTAAAATGTGTGTGGGGATGGCGGGGTGCGCGCGTGTACGTGTGTGTGTGTGTGTGTGTGTGAGATCATCGCTTGGAAGGGAGAAGGTAATTGTATGGATGTAGCCAAATGTAAGTTAGTTGCTGACTGAGTTAGCTAGTCTTGCAGTTTGACCTTG
>NW_021698515.1:0-2600 GCF_005190385.1 Monodon monoceros
AATCTCTCATGATCTTTTGTATTTCTGCAGTGTCAGTTGTTACTTCTCCTTTTTCATTTCTAATTCTATTGATTTGAGTCTTCTCCCTTTTTTTCTTGATGTGTCTGGCTAATGGTTTATCAATTTTGTTTATCTTCTCAAAGAACCAGCTTTTAATTTTATTGATCTTTGCTATCATTTCCTTCATTTCTTTTTCATTTATTTCTGATCTGATTTTTATGATTTCTTTCCTTCTGCTAGCTTTGGGGTTTTTTTTTTTATCCTTCTTTCTGTAATTGCTTTAGGTGCAAGGTTAGGTTGTTTATTCGAGATGTTTCCTGTTTCTTGAGGTAGGATTGTATTGCTATAAACTTCCCTCTTAGAACTGCTTTTGCTGCATCCCATAGGTTTTGGGTCATCGTGTCTCCATTGTCATTTGTTTCTAGGTATTTTTTTATTTCCTCTTTGATTTCTTCAGTGATCACTTTGTTATTAAGTAGTGTATTGTTTAGCCTCCATGTGTTTATTTTTTACAGATCTTTTCCTGTAATTGATATCTAGTCTCATAGCGTTGCGGTTGGAAAAGATCTTTGATACAATTTCAATTTTCTTAAATTTACCAAGGCTTGATTTGTGACCCAGGATATGATCTATCCTGGAGAATGTTCCATGAGCACTTGAGAAAAATAAGTATTCTGTTGTTTTTGGATGGAATGCCCTATAAATGTCAATTAAGTGCATCTTGTTTAATGTATCATTTAAAGCTTGTGTCCTTATTTATTTTCATTTTGGACGATCTGTCCATTGGTGAAAGTGGGGTGTTAAAGTCCCCTACTATGACTGTGTTACTGTCGATTTCCCCTTTTATGGCTGTTACTATTTGCCTTATGTATTGAGGTGCTCCTATGTTGGGTGCATAAATATTTACAATTGTTATATCTCCTTCTTAGATTGATCCCTTGATCATTATGTAGTGTCTTTCTTTGTCTCTTCTAATAGTCTTTATTTTAAAGTCTATTTTGTCTGATATGAGAATTGCTGCTCCAGCTTTCCTTTGGTTTCCATTTGCATGGAATATCTTTTTCCATCCCCTTACTTTCAGTCTGTATGTGTCTCTAGGTGTGAAGTGGGTCTCTTGTAGACAGCATATATATGGGTCTTGTTTTTCTATCCATTCAGCCAATCTGTATCTTTTGGTGGGAGCATTTAGTCCATTTACGTTTAAGGTAATTATCGATATGTATGTTCCTATTTCCATTTTCTTAATTATTTTGGGTTCGTTATTGTAGGTCTTTTTCTTCTCTTGTGTTTCTTGCCTAGAGAAGTTCGTTTAGCATTTGTTGTAAAGCTGGTTTGGTGGTGCCGAACTCTCTCAGCTTTTGCTTGTCTGTAAAGATTTTAATTTCTCCATGAAATCTGAATGAGATCGTGGCTGGGTAGAGTAATCTTGGTTGCAGGTTTTTTTCCTTCATCACTCTAAATACGTCCTGCCAGTCCCTTCTGGCTTGCAGAGTTTCTGCTGAAAGATCAGCTGTTAACCTTATGGGGATTCCCTTGTGTGTTATTTGTTGTTTTTCCCTTGCTGCTTTTAATATGTTTTCTTTGTATTTAATTTTTGACAGTTTGATTAATATGCGTCTTGGCATGTTTCTCCTTGGATTTATCCTGTATGGGACTCTCTGTGCTTCCCGGACAGGATTATTTCCTTTCCCATATTAGGGAAGTTTTCACCTATAATCTCTTCAAATATTTTCTCAGTCCCTTTCTTTTTCTCCTCCTCTTCTGGAACCCCTATAATTGGAATGTTAGTGTTTTGTTTTTTTTTTTAACATCTTTATTGGGGTATAGTTGCTTTACAATGGTGTGTTAGTTTCTGCTTTATAACAAAGTGAATCAGTTATACATATACATATGTTCCCATATCTCTTCCCTCTTGCGTCTCTCTCCCTCCCACCCTCCCTATCCCACCCCTCCAGGTGGTCACAGAGCACCGAGCTGATCTCCCTGTGCTATGCGGCTGCTTCCCACTAGCTATCTACCTTACGTTTGGTAGTGTATATATGTCCATGCCTCTCTCTCGGTTTGTGACGGCTTACCCTGCCCCCTCCCCATATCCTCAAGTCCATTCTCTAGTAGGTCTGTGTGTTTATTCCTGTCTTACCCCTAGGTTCTTCATGACATTTTTTTTCTTAAATTCCATATATATGTGTTAGCATACGGTATTTGTCTTTCTCTTTCTGACTTACTTCACTCTGTATGACAGACTCTAGGTCTATCCACCTCATTACAAATAGCTCAATTTCGTTTCTTTTTATGGCTGAGTAATATTCCATTGTATATATGTGCCACATCTTCTTTATCCATTCATCCGATGATGGGCACTTAGGTTGTTTCCATCTCTGGGCTATTGTAAATAGAGCTGCAATGAACATTTTGGTACGTGAATCTTCTTGAATTCTGGTTTTCTCAGGGTATATTCCCAGTAGTGGGATTGCTGGATTCTCTGGTAGTTCTATTTGTAGTTTTTTAAGGAACCTCCATACTGTTCTCCATAGTGGCTGTACCAATTCACACTCCCACCAGCAGTGCAAGAGGGTTCCCTTTTCTCCACACCCTCTCCA
>NW_021698516.1:0-3096 GCF_005190385.1 Monodon monoceros
TGTAAGCAACGGAGAATGGCAGGAAAGGGATTGGAAGAGGTAGAAAGGACTCGCCATTAAGCACAAGAAAAGGGGCTGAACATTGCCAACATTGCAGTTGGGCAAAAAGGGTGTATGCGTCTTTTTCTGTATATATTCAAGAAAAGGGCATACACTTTTTTAGCCAACCAAACATGTGGGCACTGGAAATAAATACTACAAAACATATCACTTCGCATCAGTCAGAAGAGCCGTCCTCATAAAGTGCAAACACCAGAAATGCAGGACAGCGCAAGGAGAAAAGGGGGCCCTGTGAGGCTTATAGTGGAAATGTATATTGCCAATGGTCACTCTGGAGAAGTGCATTGTGTTTACTAAAGCATCTAAAAAATGAGCTACAGAGCACAGGGCACTTGCACTCATGGACGTATATCTAGGGAAAAACAAAAATTGAGAGGACACAGGCACCCCAATGTCTACCTCCTCTCTGTTTAAAAGATCCTCGAATAGGATATAACTTATATGACTCTGGAGGGAAAAAATGGATAGAGATGTGTTACTTAGGTAGAGTGGAATATTACTCAGCCTGGAAATCAATGAAATATGGCCACTTATAACAACTCCAGAGGAGTTACGTATGATCATTCAAAGTCATAAAATTCAAAAAGAAAAAGACATACGATATCACTAATTCATGGAATGTAAACGTGGCTACACATTAACTGAATTACAAAACAGAACGGGGTGTCAAGTTTAGAAAACCAAATTATGCTTGCTTAAGGATAAAGGTGAGTTGGGGTGCTGCATAAAACCAGGGATTGAAATTAGCACAGATACCATTGCATAAGCCAAATATGTAAGAGAAAAAACCTACTCCTTGGTCAACGAAATGGACTCAACACCCCATATTGAGCGCCTAGGAATATACAGGACGAGTAAGAGTCTTAATACCTATGGATATATATGTCTCCATAAGAGAATCAAGAGTGTGTACACTGACCTAAACGCAGCAGCGAAAATCAGCTAAATCCCATTATCAAAATAAATTTCAAAAACAAAACACAATGACAGTGAAATAGAGAGCAATTCTTAAATAATTCATTCAGGGCTTGTGATGCAACCTGGATTTAGCACATCTACACCCAGAGCTTGGTGAGACATAAGGCTGGACACTTCGGGCTGATAGCATTGGTGAGGTTCGGTGAGAAAATGCAGACCCTTTGAAGTCATACTGCATGGTACCCATTCGATGGATCCCAACTCTCAAGGATTAAGGGATTCTTCCTTCAGCTAAAACATGCAAGGGAAACCCAGAGTGTGGTCCACCGTGTGACCGGGAAACGTTTTCAAATGCATCTCAGTTTTCATCCCCTGGTACTCGGGTTCACCATTCCAGATGCTTTACTAACATTCTCCCCACTTGGAGAGTCAGTGCCTTTAACCTCCTGTTTGGCACAGTTTGCAATTTCTGCGCAAGATGAACAGGAATAGGGAGAACCAATGAGAGTCTAGCTGCAGGTGTGTTCACGGGCAAATGGAACGCTCATTTCCCACCAGGAAGAGGAATTAACCAAAGGCTCAGCATGCCCTGCCTGAAACAGATTAGGGCCTGAAGGAATCCTGCGGTTTTGCGGCCAGCTCACAAGAAAGCGAGTTGAAGAAAGGAGCTCAGGGGCACTGTCATTCACAAAATTGCAGAGTTATAAATGACACCTATCGTCCAAAAATATATTGAAGTAAGGCTGCAAACAGGACTTGAAAGCAGCGCAGAATTGCACGAAAACGATGTCAGGAGGTAGACTGACATTGCATTTAAAGCATAGGAAAAGAGGCAGAACGTCGACAATCATGCACTTGGCCAAATACTGCATATGCGGTTTTTCATGAATATATTCCGGAAAAAATGCATACGCCCTATTTGGCCCACCAAGCGCGAGAGGAAAGGAAAGCTGCACTACAATGAAGTCTCACTGCCCCCCGGTCAAAAGGGCCATCTGAAAAAAGTGTAAAATCCAGAAATGCAGGACAGGCCATGGAGAACAGGGAGCCTTGTTATGCTGATGGGCGGGATGTAAATTGCCAACAGCAACTCTGCAGAAGTGTATGGTGCTTCCTGAACCACGTACGAAACAAAGCAGCACAGACTATGGCACTTCCACTTATGGTCCTATAGCTTAGGGAAATTAAAATCAAACACACACAGCCACCCCAAAATTTGGGATGGTTCTGTTTACAAGAACCTCGTCTATGGTACAAGTTAAATATCCGAGAAAGCAAAAAATGGATAAAGATGTTGTGGTACGTACGTACAATGGAATATCACTCAGCAATGAAATCTACGTCATCAGGCCCGTAGCGGCATGATGAGTGGATTCAGGTTCGATGATTCTACGAGAAATAAGTCACACAGACAAAGGAACATCATAAGATGTCACTAATACACGGAATGTAAACTTGGCTACACATGAACTGAATTACATAACAGAACACGGTGTCAAATTTAGAAAACCAACTTATGCTTGCTTATGGTGAACGGTGAGTTGGGGTGCTGCATAAAACCAGAGATTGAAATTAGCACAGATACCGTTCCATAAGCCAAATATATAATAGACAATACTTACACCTTGCTCAACGAAATGGACTCAACACCACATATTCAACGCCTGGGAATATACCTGAGAAGTAAGAATCTTAAAACCCATGGATTTATATGTCTCCATAAGGAAAACAAGCGTGTGTACAGCGGCCTAAACGCAGCAGTGAGAATCCGATAAATCCCATTATCAAAATAAATTTCAAAAACAAAACACAATGACAGTGAAATAGAGAGCAATTCGTAAATAATTCATTCAGGGCTTGTGATGTAACCTGGATTTACCATATCTACACCCAGAGCTGGGTGAGACATAAGGCTGGACACTTCGGGCTGATAGCATTGGCGAGGTTCAGTGAGCAAACGCAGACCCTTTGAAGTCATACTGCATGGTACCCATTCCAAGGGTTCCAACTCTCCATGTTGAAGGGATTCTTCCTTCAGCTAAAACATGCATGGGAAACCCAGAGTACGGTGCACTGTGTGATTGGGAAACGTTTTCAAATGCATCTCAGTTTTCGTCC
>NW_021698517.1:0-12045 GCF_005190385.1 Monodon monoceros
GGGGGGTGGCTGTGTCTCACCGTGAGGACAAGGGCACTGGCAGCAGAAGTTCTGGGAAGTACTCCTTGGCATGGGACCTCCCAGACTCCGCCATTAGCCCCACAAAAGAGCCCGGGTAGGCTCCAGTGTTGGGTCGCCTCAGGCCAAACAACCAACAGGGAGGAAACACAGCCTCACCCATCAGCAGACAAGTGGATTAAAGCTTTACTGAGCTCTGCCCACCAGAGTAACACCCAGCTCTACCCACCACCAGTCTCTCCCATCAGGAAACCTGCTCAAGCCTCTTAGATAACCTCATCCACCAGAGGGCAGAGAGCAGAAGCAAGAAGAACTACAATCCTGCAGCCTGTGGAACAAAACCCACATTCACAGAAAGATAGACAAGATGAAAAGGCAGAGGGCTATGTCCCAGATGAAGAAACAAGATAAAAAACAGAAAAACAACTAAAGGAAGTGGAGATAGGCAACCTCCCAGAAAAAGAATGCAGAATAATGATAGTGAAGATGATCCAGGACCTCGGAAAAAGAATGCAGGCAAAGACCGAGGAGATGCAAGAAATGTTTAACAAAGACCTAGAAGAATTAAAGAACAAACAAAGATAAACAATAACTGAAATGAAAACTACACTAGAAGGAATCAATAGCAGAATAACTGAGGCAGAAGAACGGATAAGTGACCTGGAGGACAGAATGGTGGAATTCACTGTTGTGGAACAGAATAAAGAAAAAAGAATGAAAAGAAATGAAGACAGCCTAAGAGGCCTCTGAGACAACATTAAATGTAACAACATTTGCATTATATGGGTCCCAGAAGGAGAAGAGAAAGAGAAAGGACCCAAGAAAATATTTGAAGAAATTATAGTCAAAAACTGCCCTAACATGGGAAAGGAAATAGCCACCCAAGTACAGGAAGTGCAGAGAGTCCTATACAGGATAAACCCAAGGAGAAACACACCAAGACACACAGTAATCAAACTGGCAAAAATTAAAGACAAAGAAAAATTATTGAAAGCAGCAAGGGAAAAAAAACAAATAACATACAAAGGAACTCCTATAAGGTTAACAGCAGATTTCTCAGCAGAAATTCTACAAGCCAGAAGGGAGCGACATGACATACTGAAAGTGATGAAAGGGAAGAACCTACAACCAAGATTACTCGACCCAGCAAGGATCTCATTCAGATTCAATGGAGAAATCAAAAGCTTTACAGACAAGCAAAAGCTAAGAGAATTCAGCACCACCAAACCAGCTCTACAGCACCTCTCTAAGTGAAAAACACAAGAGAAGAAAAGGACCTACAAAAACAAACCGAAAACAATTAAGAAAATGTTCACAGGAACATACATATCAATAATTACCTTAAACGTGAATGGATTAAATCCTCCAACCAAAAGACACAGACTTGCTGAATGGATACAAAAACAAGACCCATCTATATGCTTTCTACAAGAGACCTACTTCAGACCTAGGGACACATACAGACTGAAAGGGGATGGAAAAAGATATTCCATGCAAATGGAAATCAAAAGAAAGCTCGAGTATCTATACTCATATCAGATAAAATAGACTTTAAAATAAAGACTGTTACAAGAGACAAGGAAGGACACTACATAATGATCAAGGGATCAATCCAAGGAGAAGATATAACAATTATAAATATATATGTACCCAACATAGGAGCACCTCAATACATAAGGCAACTGCTAACAGCTATAAAAGAGTAAATCGACAGTAACACAATAATAGTGGGGGACTCTTAACACCTCACTTACACCAATGGACAGATCATCCATAATGAAAATAAATAAGGAAACAGAAGCTTTAAATGACACAAGAGACCAGATAGAATTGATATTTATAGGACATTCCATCCAAAAACAGCAGATTACACTGTCTTGTCAAGTGTGCACGGAACATTCTCCAGGATAGATCACATCTTGGGTCCCAAATCAAGCCTCAGTAAATTTAAGAAAATTGAAATCATATCAAGCATCTTATCTGAGAACAATGCTATGAGATTAGATAGAAATCAATTACAGGAAAAAAATGTAAAAAACACAAACATATGGAGGCTAAACAATACATTACTAAATAACCAAGAGATCACTGAAGACATCAAAGAGGAAAGTTAAAAATACCTAGAGACAAATGACAATGAAAACACAATGGTCCAAACCCTATGGGATGCAGCAAAAGCTGTTCTAATAGCGAAGTTTATAGCAATACGAGCCTACCTCAAGAAACAACAAACATCTCAAGTAAACAATCTAATCTTACACCTAAAGTAACTAGAGAAAGAACAACAAATGAAACCCAAAGTTAGCAGAAGGAAAGAAACCATAAAGATCAGAGCAGAAATAAATGAAATACAAACAAAGAAAACAGTAGCAAAGATCAATAAAACTAAAAGCTGGTTCTTTAAGATAAACAAAATTGATAAACTCTTAGGCAGGCACATCAAGAAAAAGAGGGAGAGGACTCAAATCAATAAAATTAGAAATGAAAAAGGAGTTACAACAGACACCTCAGAAATACAAAGCATCCTAACAGACTACTACAAGCAACTCTATGCCAATAAATGGACAACCTGGAAGAAATGGACAAATTCTTAGAAAGCTATAACCTTCCAAGACTGAACCACGAAGAAATAGAAAGTATGAACAGGCCAATGACAAGTAATGAAATTGAAACTGTGATTAAAAATCTTCCAACAAACAAAAGTCCAGGACCAGATAGCTTCACAGGGAAATTCTATCAAACATTTAGAGAAGAGATAACACCCATCCTTCTCAAACTCTTCCAAAAAATTGCAGAGGAAGGAACACTCCCAAACTCATTCTATGAGGTCATCATCACCCTGATACCAAAACCAGACAAAGATACTGCAAAAAAAAGAAAATTACAGACCAATAGCACTGATGAATATAGATGCAAAAATCCTCAACAAAATACTAGCAAACAGAATCCAACAACATGGTAACAGGATCATACACCATGATCAAGTGGGATTTATCCCAGGGATGCAAGGATTCTTTAATATACGCAAACTAATCAATGTGATACAGCATATTAACAAACCGAAGGATAAAAACCATATGATCGGAGGGAGCTTCAAAATGGTGGAGAGTAAGATGCGGAGATCACCTTCCTTCCACAAATACATCAGAAATATGTCTACATGTGGAACAACGCCTACAGAACACCTGCTGAACACTGGCAGAAGTCCTCAGACCTCCCAAAATGCAAGAGACTCCCCATGTACCTGGGTAGGGCAAAAGAAAAAAAGAAAAAACAGAGACACAAGAATAGGGACGGGACATCCTCCTCTGGGAGGGAGCTGTGAAGGAGGAAAGGTTTCCACACTCTAGGAAGGCGCTTCACGGGTGGAGACGGGGGGGGGGTGGGTAGCGGAGTGGGGGAAGCTTCAGAGCCACAGAGGAGGGCGCAGCAACAGGGGTGCAGAGGGCAAAGTGGAAAGATTCCCACACAGAGGATCAGTGCCGACCAGCACTCACCAGCCCAAGAAGCTTGTCTGCTCACCCGCCGGGGCGGGCGGGGCTGGGAGCTGAGGTTCGGGCTTTGGAGGTCAGATCCCAGGGAGAGGACTGGGGTTGGATGCGTGAACACAGCCTGCAGGGGGCTAGTGCACCACGGCTGGCCAGGAGGGAGTCCGGGAAAAAGTCTGGACCTGCCGAAGAGGCAAGAGACTTTTTCTTCCCTCTTTGTTTCCTGGTGCATAAGGAGACGGGATTAACAGCGCCACTTAAAGGAGCTCCAGAGACGGGTGCAAGCCGCGGCTATCAGCACGGACCCCAGAGACGGGCATGAGACGCTAAGGCTGCTGCTGCCACCACCAAGAAGCGTGTGTGCGAGCACAGGTCACTATCCACACCTCGCCTCCCGGGAGCCTGTGCAGCCCGCCACTGCCAGGGTCCCGGGATCCAGGGACAACTTCCCTGGGAGAACGCACGGCGAGCCTCAGGCTGGTGCAGCGTCATGCTGGCCTCTGCCGCCGCAGGCTCACCCCGCATCCGTACCCCTCCCTCCCCCCGGCCTGAGTGAGCCAGAGCCCCTGAAGCAGCTGCTCCTTTAACCCCGTCCTGTCTGAGTGAAGAACAGATGCCCTCAGGTGACCTACACGCAGAGGCGGGGCCAAATCCAAAGCTGAACCTCAGGAGCTATGCGAACAAAGAAGAGAAAGGGAAATCTCTCCCAGCAGCCTCAGGAGCAGCGGATTAAATCTCCACAATCAACTGGATGTACCCTGCATCTGTGGAATACCTGAAGAGACAACGAATCATCCGAAATTGAGGAGGTGGACTTTGGGAGCCATGATATATATATATGTATTTTTTTTCCTTTTTCTCTTTTTGTGAGTGTGTATGTGTATGCTTCTGTGTGTGATTTTGTCTGTATAGCTTTGCTTTTACCATTTGTCCCAGGGTTCTGTCTGTCCGTTTTTTTGTCTGTTTTACTTAAAAAATTATTTTCTTAATAAATTTTTTTATTTTAATAACTTTAATTAATTTTACTTTATTTTTTTAATTTTATCTTCTTCCTTCCTTTCCATTTTTTCTCCCTTTTATTCTGACCCGTGTGGATGAAAGGCTCGTGCTGCTCCAGCAAAGCATCAGGGCTGTGCCTCTGAGGTGGGAGAGCCAAGTTTAGAACACTGGTCCACAAGACACCTCCCAGCTCCACGTAATATCAAATGGTGAAAATCTCCCAGAGATCTCCATCTCAACGCCAAGACCCAGCTTCATTCAATGACCAGCAAGCTACAGTGCTGGACACCCTGTGCCAAACAATTAGCAAGACAGAAACACAACCCCATCCATTAGCACAGAAGCTGCCTAAAATCATAATAAGGCCACAGATACCCCAAAACACACCATCAGACATGGATCTGCCCACCAGATAGACAAGATCCAGCCTCATCCACCAGAACACAGGCACTATTCCTCTCCACCAGGAAGCCTACACAGCCCACTGAACCAACCTTAGCCACTGGGGACAGACATAAAAAAACAACAAGAGCTACAAACCTGCAGCCTGTGAAAAGAAGACTCCAAACACAGTAAGTCAAGAAAAATGAGAAGACAGAAAAACACACAGCAGATGAAGGAGGAAGGCAAAAAAGCACCAGACCAAACAAACGAAGAGGAAATAGGCAGTCTACCTGAAAAAGAATTCAGAGTAATGATAGTAAAGATGATCCAAAATCTTGGAAGTAGAATAGAGAAAATACAAGAAACGTTTAACAAGGAACTAGGAGAACTAAAGAACAAACAAACAGTGATGAACAACACAATAAATGAAACTGAAAATTCTCTAGAAGGGATCAATAGCAGAATAATAGAGGCAGAAAAACGGATAAGTGACCTGGAAGATAAAATAGTGGAAATAACTACTGCAGAGCAGAATAAAGAAAAAAGAATGAAAAGAACTGAGGACAGTCTCAGAGACCTCTGGGACAACATTAAACGCACCAACATTCGAATTACGGGGGTCCCAGAAGAATAAAAGAAAAAAAAGGGACTGAGAAAATATTTGAAGAGATTATAGTTGAAAACTTCCCTAATATGGGAAAGGAAATAGTTAATCAAGTCCAGGAAGCACAGAGAGTCCCATTCAGGATAAATCCAAGGAGAAATACGCCAAGACACATATTAATAAAACTATCAAAAATTAACTACAAAGAAAACATGTTAAAAGCAGCAAGGGAAAAACAACAAATAACACACAAGGGAATCCCCATAAGGTTAACAGCTGATCTTTCAGCAGAAACTCTGCAAGCCAGAAGGGAGCAGCAGGACATATTTAAAGTGATGAAGGAGAAAAACCTACAACCAAGATTACTCTACCCAGCAAGGATCTCATTCAGATTTGATGGAGAAATTAAAACCTTTACAGACAAGCAAAAGCTAAGAGACATCAGCACCACCAAACCAGCTTTAAAACAAATGCTAAAGGAACTTCTCTAGGCAGGGAACACACAAGGAAAAGACCTACAAAAACAAACCCAAAATAATTAAGAAAATGGTAATAAGAACATACATATCGATAATTATCTTAAAAGTAAATGGATTGAATGCTCCAACAAAAAGACATAGACTGGATAAATGGATACAAAAACAAGACCTGTGTATATACTGTCTACAAGAGACCCACTTCAGACCTAGGGACACATACAGACTGAAAGTGAGGGGATGGAAAAAGATATTCCATGCAAATGGAAATCAAAAGAAACCTCGAGTCGGGCTTCCATGGAGGCGCAATGGTTGAGAGTCCGCCTGCCGATGCAGGGGACACGGGTTCGTGCCCTAGTCTGGGAAGATCCCACATGCCACGGAGCAGCTGGGCTTGTGAGCCATGGCCGCTGAGCCTGTGCATCCGGAGCCTGTGCTCTGCAACGTGAGAGGCCACAAGAGTGAGAGGCCCACGTACAGCAAAAAAAAAAAAAAAAAAAAGGAAAAAGAAAAAAAGAAACCTGGAGTAGCAATTTTCGTATCAGATAGACTTTAAAATAAAGACTATTACAAGAGACAAAGAAGGACACTACATAATGATCAAGGGATCGATCCAAGAAGAAGATATAACAATTGTAAATATTTATGCACCCAACATAGGACCACCTCAATACATAAGGTAAATACTAACAGCCATAAAAGAGGAAATCAACAATAACACAATCATACTAGGAGACTTTAATACCCCACTTTCACCAATGGACATATCATCCAAAATAAAAATAAATAAGGAAACAGAAGCTTTAAATGATACATTAAACAAGATGGACTTAATTGATATTTATAGGACAGTCCATCCAAAAACAACAGAATACACATTCTTCTCAAGTGCTCATGGAACATTCTCCAGGATAGATCATACCTTGGGTCACAAATCAAGCCTTGGTAAATTGAAGAAAATGGAAATCGTAACACGTATCTTTTCTGACCACAAAGTTATGAGACTACATATCAATTACAGGAAAAAATCTGTAAAAAAAAAAAAAAAACAAACACATGGAGACTAAACAATACACTACTTAATAACCAAGAGATCACTGAAGAAATCAAAGAGGAAATCAAAAAATACCTAGAAGCAAATGAAAATGAAAACATGATGACCCAAAATCTATGGGATGCAGCAAAAGCAGTTCTAAGACAGAAGTTTACAGCAATACACTCCTACCTTAAGAAACAATAAACATCTCAAATAAACAACCTAACCTTACACCTAAAGCAATTAGAGAAAGAAGAACAAAAAAACCCCAAAGTTAGCAGAAGGAAAGAAATCATAAAGATCACATCAGAAATAAACAAAAAAGAAATGAAGGAAACCATAGCAAAGATCAATAAAACTAAAAGCTGGTTCTTTGAGAAGATAAACAAAATTGATAAACCATTAGCCAGACTCATCAAGAAAAATAGGGAGAAGACTCAAATCAATAGAATTAGAAATGAAAAAGGAGAAGTAACAATTGACACTGCAGAAATACAAAGGATCAAGAGAGATTACTACAAGCAACTCTATGCCAATAAAATGGACAACCTGGAAGGAATAGACAAATTCTTAGAAAGGCACAACCTTCCAAGACTGGACCAGGAAGAAATAGAAAATATGAACAGACTAATCACAAGTAATGAAATCGAAACTGTGATTAAAAATCTTCCAACAAACAAAAGTCCAGGACCAGATGGCTTCACTGCTGAATTCTATCAAACACTTAGAGAAGAGCTAACACCTATCCTTCTCAAACTCTTCCAAAATATAGCAGAGGGAGGAACACTCCGAAACTCATACTACGAGGCCACCATTACCCTGACACCAAAAACCAGACAAAGATATCACAAAGAAAGAAAACTACAGGCCAATATCACTGATCAACTTAGATGCAAAAATCCTCAACAAAATACTAGCAAACAGAATCCAACAGCACATTAAAAGGATCATACACCATGATCAAGTGGAGTTTATCCCAGGAATGCAAGGATTCTTCAACATACGCAAATTATTCAATGTGAAACACCATATTAACAAATTTACGGAGAATAACCATATGATTATCTCAATAGATGCAGAGAAAGCTTTTGACAAAATTCAACACCCATTTATGATAAAACCCCTCCAGAAAGTAGGCATAGAGGGAACCTACCTCAACATAATAAAGGCCATATATGACAAACCCACAGCAAACATCATTCACAATGGTGAAAAACTGAAAGGATTTCCTCTAAAATCAGGAATGAGACAAGGATGTCCACTCTCACCACTATTATTCAACATAGTTTTGGAAGTCCTAGCCATGGAAATCAAAGAAGAAAAAGAAATAAAAGGAATACAAATTGGAAAAGAAGAAGTAAAACTAGTAAAACTGTCAATGTTTGCAGATGACATGATACTATATAGAGAGAATCCTATAGATGCTACCAGAAAACTACTAGACCTAATCAGTGAATTTGGTAAAGTAGCAGGATACAAAACGAATGCACAGAAATCTCTAGCATTCCTATACACTAATGATGTAAAATCTGCAAGTGAAATTAGGAAAACACTCCCATTTACCACTGCAACAAAAAGAATAAAATATCTAGGAATAAACCTACCTGGGAGACAAAAGACCTGTATGCAGCAAATTATAAGACACACTGATGAAAGAAATTAAATGCGATACAAACTGATGGAGAGATATACCATGTTCTTGGATTGGAAGAATCAACATTATGAAAATGACTCTACTACACAAAGCAATCTACGGATTCAATGCAATCCCTTTCAAACTACCACTGGCATTTTTCACAGTGCTAGAAAAAAGAATTTCACAATTTGTATGGAAACAAAAAAGGCCCCAAATAGCCAAAGCAATCTTGAGAAAAAAAAAAACGGAGTGGGAAGAATCAGGCTGCCTGACTTCAGACTATACTACAAAGCTACAGTAATCAAGACAGTATGGTAGTGGCACAAAAAGAGAAATATAGATCAATGGAACAGGATACAAAGCCCAGAGATAAACCCACGCACATAAAGTAACCTTATCTTTGATAAAGGATGCAAGAACATATAGTGGAGAAAAGACAGCCTCTTCAATAAATGGTGGTGGGAAAACTGGACGGGTACATGTAAAAGTACTCCCTAATACCATACACAAGAATAAACTCAAAATGGATTAAAGACATACATGTAAGGCCAGACACTAGCAAACTCTTAGAGGAAAACACAGGCACAACACTCTATGACATAAATTACAGCAAGATCCTTTTTGACCCACCTCCTAGAGAAATGGAAATAAAAACAAAAATAAACAAATGGGACCTAATGAAACTTCAAAGCTTTTGCACCGCAAAGGAAACCATAAACAAGACGAAAAGACAACCCTCAGAATGGGAGAAAAAAATTGCAAATGAAGCAACTGACAAAGGATTAATCTCCAAAATTTACAAGCAGCTCATGCAGCTCAATATCAAAAAAACAAACAACCCAATCCAAAAATGGGCAGAAGCAGTAAACAGACATTTCTCCAAAGAAGATATACAGATTGCCAACAAACACATGAAAGGATGCTCAACATCACTAATTATTAGAGAAATGCAAATCAAAACCACAATGAGGTATCACCTCACACCGGTCAGAATGGCCATCATCGAAAAATGTACAAACAATAAATGCTGGAGAGGGTGTGGAGAAAAGGGAACCCTCTTGCACTGTTGGTGGGAATGTAAATTGGTGCAGCCACTATGGAAAACGGTATGAAGGTTCCTCAAAAAATTAAAAATAAAATTACCATATGATCCAGCAATTACACTTCTAATTATCCAAAAAAAATAAAAACACAACTAACTGCTGAAAATTCATTGACAGGAAGACACTGGAACTCACCAAAAAAGATACCCCACATCCAAAGACAAAGGAGAAGCCACAATGAGATAGTAGGAGGGGCGCAATCACAGTAAAATCAAATCCCATAACTGCTGGGTGGGTGACTCACAAACTGGAGAACACTTATACCAGAGAAGTCCACCCAGTGGAGTGAAGGTTCTGAGCCCCACGTCAGGCTTCCCAAGCTGGGGGTCCAGCAACGGGAGGAGGAATTCCTAGAGAATCAGACTTTGAAGGTGAGCGGGATTTGATTGCAGGACTTCGACAGGACTGGGGGAAACAGAGACTCCACTCTTGGAGGGCACACACAAAGTAGTGTGTGCATCGGGACCCAGGGGAAGGAGCAGTGACCCCAGGGGAGACTGAACCAGACCTACCTGCTAGTGTTGGAGGGTCTTCTGCAGAGGCGGGGGGTGGCTGTGTCTCACCGTGAGGACAAGGGCACTGGCAGCAGAAGTTCTGGGAAGTACTCCTTGGCATGGGACCTCCCAGACTCCGCCATTAGCCCCACAAAAGAGCCCGGGTAGGCTCCAGTGTTGGGTCGCCTCAGGCCAAACAACCAACAGGGAGGAAACACAGCCTCACCCATCAGCAGACAAGTGGATTAAAGCTTTACTGAGCTCTGCCCACCAGAGTAACACCCAGCTCTACCCACCACCAGTCTCTCCCATCAGGAAACCTGCTCAAGCCTCTTAGATAACCTCATCCACCAGAGGGCAGAGAGCAGAAGCAAGAAGAACTACAATCCTGCAGCCTGTGGAACAAAACCCACATTCACAGAAAGATAGACAAGATGAAAAGGCAGAGGGCTATGTCCCAGATGAAGAAACAAGATAAAAAACAGAAAAACAACTAAAGGAAGTGGAGATAGGCAACCTCCCAGAAAAAGAATGCAGAATAATGATAGTGAAGATGATCCAGGACCTCGGAAAAAGAATGCAGGCAAAGACCGAGGAGATGCAAGAAATGTTTAACAAAGACCTAGAAGAATTAAAGAACAAACAAAGATAAACAATAACTGAAATGAAAACTACACTAGAAGGAATCAATAGCAGAATAACTGAGGCAGAAGAACGGATAAGTGACCTGGAGGACAGAATGGTGGAATTCACTGTTGTGGAACAGAATAAAGAAAAAAGAATGAAAAGAAATGAAGACAGCCTAAGAGGCCTCTGAGACAACATTAAATGTAACAACATTTGCATTATATGGGTCCCAGAAGGAGAAGAGAAAGAGAAAGGACCCAAGAAAATATTTGAAGAAATTATAGTCAAAAACTGCCCTAACATGGGAAAGGAAATAGCCACCCAAGTACAGGAAGTGCAGAGAGTCCTATACAGGATAAACCCAAGGAGAAACACACCAAGACACACAGTAATCAAACTGGCAAAAATTAAAGACAAAGAAAAATTATTGAAAGCAGCAAGGGAAAAAAAACAAATAACATACAAAGGAACTCCTATAAGGTTAACAGCAGATTTCTCAGCAGAAATTCTACAAGCCAGAAGGGAGCGACATGACATACTGAAAGTGATGAAAGGGAAGAACCTACAACCAAGATTACTCGACCCAGCAAGGATCTCATTCAGATTCAATGGAGAAATCAAAAGCTTTACAGACAAGCAAAAGCTAAGAGAATTCAGCACCACCAAACCAGCTCTACAGCACCTCTCTAAGTGAAAAACACAAGAGAAGAAAAGGACCTACAAAAACAAACCGAAAACAATTAAGAAAATGTTCACAGGAACATACATATCAATAATTACCTTAAACGTGAATGGATTAAATCCTCCAACCAAAAGACACAGACTTGCTGAATGGATACAAAAACAAGACCCATCTATATGCTTTCTACAAGAGACCTACTTCAGACCTAGGGACACATACAGACTGAAAGGGGATGGAAAAAGATATTCCATGCAAATGGAAATCAAAAGAAAGCTCGAGTATCTATACTCATATCAGATAAAATAGACTTTAAAATAAAGACTGTTACAAGAGACAAGGAAGGACACTACATAATGATCAAGGGATCAATCCAAGGAGAAGATATAACAATTATAAATATATATGTACCCAACATAGGAGCACCTCAATACATAAGGCAACTGCTAACAGCTATAAAAGAGTAAATCGACAGTAACACAATAATAGTGGGGGACTCTT
>NW_021698518.1:0-27068 GCF_005190385.1 Monodon monoceros
AGCACCCAGGCCTGCTTCTCAGGGGATAAACCAACCCGCACCCCCCCGTGTTCCTAATCTAGAAAGCGGCAGCTCGGAACGTCGGACACGATCACACAGAGATAGCCAGCGCTCTCGTTGATAATACTGTTTATTGTCCACGGACCAAGCGGTCACTCGAGAATGACACAAGGCATCGGAGACATGCGCTGTCTGCTTGTCGACTTTCAACAACTCTCACGTGTTCCCAGCACAGGAAGGTCTCAGACTTCATATTCCAGCAAAATCACATTGCCCCAAAAGTTAAAAAAAAAAAAACCGAACAAAAAAATCCAAACAAAAACGAACAAGATCAACAAAGCTTTAAATTACGGCGGCAAGTCCGATATTTCTTAATACTTATCAAGCCAAGATTTGGAAATAACTACAATGTAAACTTTATTTTAAATATTTTGAGTTGCTTGCAGAAGACAAGTATAGAGGGAGGAAAGAGCAGTGCTTAGAACATAACATATAAATTAAACAATGCTGAATGGAGCCTTCTTAAACTATATATATAGGGCAATTATTTACCCTTGAGGGTATCTGAGTGGCTTCTCTCGGCCACCACCAGGTACTTCATCTTGACTTTTTTTTTTCTGCTCAGCATGGCTACAAGACGGATGTGCGTAGACTGAATATAAAGGTCATCTTTTAGAACCAACCTACTCAAAGATTCTTTGCTTCGTAATAATTGGAACTGGAGAACAAAAGATGGGAGACGGAAAATCAACGATACTCAAGGAACTGAAGAAAAGGTCTGAAGGAATCACCATCATAGGCTAGCTACCGCGCCATTTCCACTCTGGGTCCACTGCTCCCACGATGCAGAAACCTTTGAAAAAAAAAGGTGCGAGTCTAACCCCTACCAAGGGTAATAAAAAATACAGCACAGGAATGATTACAACTGATGTCAGAAACAAACCAACACATTTAAAAAAATCAGCAGAAACAGGAGTAAATGTTACATATGATAACACCGTACAGGAAGCAGACGGGGGTGGGGTGTTATACTGATTGGAGGGTCTGGTGTTCTCGTATATACTGAAATCACAAGGACTGGTCCATTATGACATCTTACAAACTTTCTATCACTGTACAGCATGAAGACGCCCTTGGAGCGGGCCAGATTCCTGGAGAGTCCCCTAGTCTGCCCTAGAAAGGGAGTCATCAAAATCTGTGCTGACCAGGTCCCGGGTAGGCATGGGGGCTGCATGCCACTGGTGGGGGAGGTCAGGAGTCTTACAGGTGCTTTGGGGTCACCGCAGAATAGAGCAGGCTTAGAAGATGACTTTGGAAGAATTCTGCAGAAGGACCACTCCCAGGCTGACAGACTTCAGTTTCACTGTGTGTGTTTGCATATAGCGTGCATGATAAACTCAGAACAGTTTATCTTTAGAACACAAGTGGGAAGAAAAAGGAGATTATCTTTACTGTTGCTGAGAAATTTCTGCCTCTGCTAACTCCCAGTTTACTGGCATCGGGAAACCACCTTTAGGGAACAGATAGGTTCCCTAGGTCCCTATGAACTTTCTTAACCGAGAGATCTTCGTAATACAAGAAATATAAGCAGAGGTGGGTACACCTGTAATTTGGGTTCACATATTCTCTAAAAATTCATCTTTAGAAGAATGTCTCTTAAAGCTGGCCACAGAGTCCTGGAGGCCCAGAAAGCAATGAGAATTTTACTGACGCCACCTCCCTCCAAAATCCATCCTTCCCTGGGGAGGACTTCATTCTACGCTTCGTTAACTTCACTCTCGGGAACCCCCGCGTGGCACAGTGACAGTCAGTCTTTGAGGGAGGTCATACTCTAAACCTCTGGCACCTGCTTGGGGGCCTCTGAGGCGTGTTGGGGGACAGAGCGGGACCCAGCTTTTGATGTCCCCAGGATGTGCAGACGGCACAGCCAGCTCATGCCACCAGCCACACACAACCCCTCGCCAAGCAAATTCGTGCCCCTCCACCTAGATGCTGGAGGCCAGAAAGAGAAGCAGGGAGCGAGGGGCCTCAGCAGCTCAGTAAGGAACTACAAGGGCAGCCAAGCCCCGCCCCAGCAAATGTCTGCCCCAGGGCAGAACGTGGCAGGTTCCGCCAAGGGCTGGGGTGTGTGTTGGGGGCCAGGGATGGGAATCAAAGGACTTGGCTGGAGCTGAAGCTCCTCGTCCCTGCATCGCTACGAGGTCTGGGAGGGAGGCTCCCGATGGAACTCTGCAGATTAACACGATTAACTGGGGCTCCATCAAGAGCAAGCCACCGGTCCAGGGCTGCTCCCAGACACACAGAAGTCACAGGTACTGGGAGTCCGTGGTGGGCATGGGGGAGTCTGCGGGGGTACAGGGCACTTACAAGGGGCAGGGGCTGCCACCCTAGGGCCAGAGGTGGAAGCTGCAGCAACTGAGGGACATGCCCCTCTCAAGAGGAAAGGGACCTGGTAGGCCTGCTACACAGTCTGGCAACGACCCTCAAAAGGTTCTGCAAAATGCACACTTCCAGGCTCTGCCCTGACCAGGCTAGGGGACCCTTAAGTGCTGCCTGCTCAGCGTTTGTGACAGTGCCAAGGCTGGGCCTGGGAGGGAAGCCCAAGCGTCCTGCCCCTGCCCGCGCTCAAGGATGGGAGACCGAGTTGCGCAGTGTCCAGGCTGGCGGGTGGGGTATGGGACCCACCTCTGCCTCCAGACCCACAACGATGTTGAAAAGGAAAATGGGGGTGGGGAGGAGAATCACACTAATTTAGACCCACTTGGATGACTGTTTTATTCATGCTGTTTCCAGGAAGGGATGTCGGAGCTGGACCAGTCTGAACTCTTGGAGGCTTTCAATTGGCCACAGGGGTGCTGGTGGCCTGCTTACGGGTCCTCGATGTCCAGAAACTCCTGCTTGGGGGGTGCCGCTCCACGGTACCACGCACAGGAGCCGTCGCTTCTCTTGATGCAGGCGAAGAACTTGGCCTGGTGCCCGTTGATGCTCTTCTCCGTGACCCAGTCCATCCAGAGGCACTCGTCCGGAGAGGAGATGTAGCACGGGATCATGGGGCAGCGTGTGATCTAAGAAGGGGGACGCAGAGGTGGATTCAGTCAGGGACCAAGGCCACTCACGGGGGCATCTCCAGAACCTGGCAATGCACCTGGCGAAGGTGCTAAAGGGCAGTTTGCAGAATGAATGACCAAGTGAGTGCACCAGGAAGGGAGGGAGCTGGGACTGGAGTCCAACCTGCTCCATCAGTAGCCTTTCCTGAGCCCCATACTCTCCGAATGGTAGTAGGCAGCCTGTCCAAGGCAGGACAGCACACCGTCTCTGCACCCCCAGCTACCGTGAACGCTCCTCCACTTTGGGCCATCTGGTCTACCTTCTCTGAGCATGACAAACTAGCTTCATCTCAGCCCTGCCCTCCTGGGAGTATAACAATAATAACAATAAAGGGTCTTGAATCTACTGGACAGGTTCAAATCAAATTAAAAGGACGCTGTCTTGCTCCCAAGCACGCACGGGTTTAGAGGGGATCGGCAAGTAGCATTTTGGCAAAAGAACCTGAGTTCACAGGAAGGTGAACACCTCCAGGACAAGCAAAGAAAAAGGAGGAACTTGCTTCTTAACTTCATGTTAGGCACAGAGGAGTTCGCTGGACCTACGTGTAGCTGTAGGTCGGAATTCACGTTCTGAACGAGCTAAGGACAGGAGGGCCCATCTACCAGGATGGGCAGGAGGGCGGCACAAGCAGCGCCAACCAGCAGAGGCCAATCCCTGCAGCCTCGCACAGGGCTGCGCTGGGCCAGCATCTTCTGGACCCAGACTCGCATCCTGTGCTGGGGCTGGGGGAGGGGCAGTGCTGATGTGTTAGGAGACAGCAGGATGGGAGCCTGCGGGCCGTGGAGGAGATCTCACCTTCTATGGCTGCTTCTAAGCATTAGCGCCGCTGTAACTGTGTTTGGCGCAACCTGTGGGCCGCTTTTAAGAAGAGGGGCTGGGGCTTCAGCACACAGACCCCACATTTACACGGACCCATGCGTGGAAATGGCTGGTATGTTGGCAAAAGCGTAGCACCTGGGACACTCTTTCACAAGGCACACAATTCTCTGCCCTTGTACACTTGTAGAAAGATACTCCTAGGACCACGTTCTCCCCACGAAACTCCTCCTCCTAGAAGGCTTCCTTCCTAGAAGCTACAGGCCACATGGTCAGATTCCCCTCACCTCCCAAATGTGCCTGGCCGGACATCCTCGCTTGTGGGTAGGCCACACCTCCCCAGAGCCCCGGCCTAAGTTGGGACCCCGAGGACTGAGAGGCCCAGGAAAGCCAGGGATCAAATCCCAGCAGTCCACCCACCTGGAGGAGGCAGTGGCGGCTTACCTTGCACTCACAGCCCATCTGGTACCTGTGGTTCAGGCTCTTCTTCTGGGTGGTGCTCAGGGTGTCCCAGGGCACGATGAAGTCGCAGAGGGTGACGTGCATCTTGCCATTCCCCTCGGCCTTTCCTGAGTAGACAGGGGTCACCAAGCTCAGGACAAGTTCTGGGTTCTCATCCTTCTCCTGCATTTGGATGCGGCTTGGGCACAGGGAGGGTCAGTTCTGACAGTACCGTGTGCTGTGGGCTCAGTTGTGTCCCCTCCAAAATTCAGATGTTGAAGCCCTTACCCCTAGCACGTCAGGATGTGACTGAATTAGGAAAGAAGGCCTTTCAAGAATTGATGAAAATGAGGTCATTAGGGTGAATCCTAATGCAATAGGACTGGTGCCCTTATAAGAGGAAGAGATTAGACGCAGACAGACAAAGAGGGACGACCATGTGGGGACACAGGGAGAAAGTGGCCATCCACAAGCCACAGAGAGAGGCCTCAGAAGCAGCCAGCCCTGCCAACACCTTGATCTTGGACTTCCAGACTCCAGAATTGTGAGAAAATAAATTTCTGTTGTTTAACCAGTCTGTGGTTTTTGTTATAGCAACCCGAGCACACTCATACACCGTGGAATATTTATTCTGAGTATAAAGGGAATGCAAGCTCACTGTAGAAAACTTAGAAAAGGTAGGAAATAATTTTTTTTAATTAATTAATTTATTTATGGCTGTGTTGGGTCTTCGTTGCTGTGCACGGGCTTCCTTCATTGTGGTGCGCAGGCTCCTCATTGTGGTGGCTTCTCTTGTTGCAGAGCACAGGCTCTAGGCACACGGGCTTCAGTAGTTGCAGCACGCAGCCTCAGTAGTTGTGTCTCACGGGCTCGAGAGCGCAGGCTCCATAGTTGTGGCATGTGGGCTTAGTTGCTCCACGGCATGTGGGATCTTCCCAGACCAGGGCTCGAACCCGTGTCCCCTGCACTGGCAGGTGGATTCTTAACCACCGACTGTGCCACCAGGGACGTCCGGTAGGAAATAATTTTTAAAAACTTCTCTCTTTTCATTACCTAGAGCTAAATTTCGATGCATTTCCTTCCAATATTCTTTTATGCACACGTATTCACACACAAAAAATCATGTTGTACGTAGATTGTATTGTTTCCTGTTTTTTTCCCACCAAATATTTATTCCTAAGCATTTCCTCCATTTGATGTTGAACTTGTAATTCTGGGTTGTTCCGTTATGAACAGTAAAGACAGAATTTTATAAAGTCAGAAATCTGCCCTGAATTCCTTTTATTGGGGATGATGAGACGCTGTTGGTACCTTAGGCTCCTGACTCAGCCCCCTTCCTCCTTTTGTGAAGAGTTTTCATTGGTGACAGCCCGGGCATTAGCTGAGCAGGAGAAAAAGACAAGCCAGTGCATTCTGGTGACTGACAAGAACCTAACGACGGCCAGGGAGGTCGTCTAAAATCTTGTCCCTCCTGCTACAATGGCACCTTGTCAAGAGGCACAGATGTCCAGTGATGACACCAGAACCTGGCAGAGAGCGACACGCGATTCCCTCAGAGGCAGACAGAAGCCCCGGGCTGCACCCTGAGCACCTCGGCTTGACAAAGCTGCAGTGCATCCGACTTAATGATCTCAGGCGTAGCCCTGGCCACAGACAATCTGCTAATAGAAACATAGCTCAGCGAAGCACTGATGCAGCTTGTCGTCAACCGTGCCCTGGCGGGAGGAAGTAAAACAGAAATCTATTGCCAGGGGAAAGATGAGATGGGCTGCCTGAGGCTGCGAGCCGCACCAGTGACATCCTTTGCCACCTGCCCATCCTTTGCTGGGCAGGTGGCAGGAAGCAGTCCCCAGGTATGAATTTTCATGCTCTTACTTCTTCTTTAAACACGCCTCTTACCTTCAGGAACTCTGTTTTTCTTTGTATCTGTTTAGAGTTGTATGACATTCCAGGTAAAGAAAGGGATCAAGGAGCAGAATGACTACTGCAGCATTCATTCTGATCCTAATAACTAAAAAAATATACGTCTGGGTGGCCTTAAACTTCAAAAATAGCTATTTTTTTTCTCGGTCTGTAGCTATTTTCTATGAGTTCAGAATAGATGAGGAGCAAAATGGACAGAAGGCAAGTAACTCCTTCCCACAGCCTGGTTTCTTCTGGCATTTACTGCCTTGCCTAGCCTGGTCATTCATCAGAGGCAGGCTGAGTACTCAGTCTGGTCTCTCCCTCCAGACTTCCGGAGCAACTTCCACTGTGTCTGGTGACGGGCACCAATATCCCACTTCACATTGTTCTTTGCCTTTCTTACGTATCTTGTTCCTTAACCAGCTCATAAACATGAAGGGTAAGGGTTGTGTCTTAATCCTTTTTTATCCATAGTTCCCTGCACATAGTAATGGCTCAATAAAAGTCTGCTGACGATGGCGTGGGTATCTGTTCTAACAATGTGCTTCATTATCTTTTTCTTGCCGTCTTCCTCTTTAATCTTTTCACCACCAATTCAAACTTCCACAGAGAACAGACAAAGGCAGGGCACAGAGATGAAATGGAAATTGTACAGTTTCAGTGGTCCCAGTTACTGGGCTCACATGAGCTTTAACTGTCACGGGTAAATGGTGTAGCATCTCAGAATGTTAAAAGGCGACCCCTTTCAGTAGAGGTAATTAAGACTTGGTTGGGCACGTGAGCATCTGTCTGCCTTGGAAAAAAAGCAAAGTCTTTCTTGGCTACAGAAAAACAGGAATTAATTAAAATTTGTAACTGAGGGTTGTATGTTTATTTTTCCTTCCGGAGGAGAGGACTGTAGAAGAAAATTACAGGGCCGATTCCATAACAGTTCCTGAACACAAGCGTCTCACGGAGCCAACTCAACATGTGAAGTTGAGTCATCAACCCAGGAGGAGGTGGGCTGCCCCAGGCTATGTGGTCACTCGTGGGGCTGCAGCCAGCGCTGGCTGAGTGGTTTGCTGTGCCCCGTGATTCTCGGTTAGCCCGTTCCAACTCCAGGAAAACAAGATCTAGAGTCTGTTCTTTAGAAATTAAACAGATTTGTTCCAGAGCTGTCTCGCTGAGCCAGGGAAGGAAGTCAGATTAGAGAGGTCCCTCTGTAATGGGGTGAGTCAGCCGCCAGTGGAAGTGCCTTTTATTAATCTTATGTTCCACGGCCAGTTAGGGAACTAAAATGTGTCCCATGTCACTTGCTTGCTTCCAATACTAAATGTGAGGTAGTCAAGATGATAGGCACACAGTCACCACATGAATTCCTCTTCAAGTGTTTTTAATTTCTATTTTAAGTGGAGCTACAATTTGGATGGTTTCATGTGTAGCAAGCTTCTGAAATGTGTGTGGCAATTACTTGTGTAACTGTCTTCTCATTCAGCCTGGGGACAATTGAAGGGGCCTGTGGTAGGAGCAGCACAGGTCACATACATGTTACATGTTACACAGCACATATGAACGGCTGAGCTTCCATGTGGGAAAAATATCAATGTTATCACGAGTGACTTGAAATTATGAGGCTTTCTGCATTTGACTCACAATGCTCCCTTTGGACATGAAGTCTTTCCCTTTCGGAAAAGGGTCTGAGCACAACTGATTTTCCCTCCACGTCCCCCAAAAGAAATAAAAGCAACCACCAGCAAAACAATCACCACGCGGCCACCACGTGGACCTCCACTCTTGTCCTGGACCCACCTGCTAAGCAGCCCTGCGGTTTCCTTGCACTCTCGGGGTAAGCGGAACGGGGCAGGACCCAAGCCCCACGCTCCACGGAGACACTGCTGGGGCTCCTGACTGCTGGACATAAGCCATCTCCCCAGCCTGCCCCAGGATCCGGCCAAAGGGCCCCATGGTCTGGACCACCCATCTCGTGGAATAAAGGGCAAGAGGCAGGTCTGATTGACTGAGAAGGGCCCCAGGATATGAAATAATGTCCAGAGGCTACTGACCTCGAGGGAGGTGACCAACCATGGCTGCTGGGGCTCAGCTCTCCTGAGTGTGTGCAGACTGGCTATTTGGCACCTCTGGAACAAAAGGTCTGCCTTGACCCAGAGGAGGGCAGGTTCTCAGTCCTGGCTGCACACTGGACTCTCCTAGGGAGCTTTACAAATGCTGATGCCAGGGCCCCACCCCTGGAGATTCTGCTTGAATTGGTCTGGGGTGCCGCCTGGGCATCAGGATTTTTGCAAACTCCCTGTGGAATTCCAACGAGCAGTGCATGTGAAGGACTGCTGGGTTAGGCGCTGGGGCAGTGAGACTTCTAAACCTGGACCAATGATGGAAGAAGCAGAGTGTAACAGACCCAGGGGTCAGGCGGACCAGGGTCTAAATTCTGGCTGCACCGTTGCACCACTCCCCGGCAGTGTGACGCTGTCAGGGGTGTGCTGAGAAACGCCTGACCAGCAGCTCTCCTGGGAGGAAAGGCTCTGGTGTGTAGCGTTTGCCCTAATTCTGTGGTGTAAATACTCCCCCTCTGGCCAATTTCAAGCTACCACCATGACATCAACCGAAGTTTAACAATCGGCTTGAAAGTGAAAGTGGGTTCAGGCAGACACCACGGGACCTGGGAACACGGCTCCAGCCTCTACTCCTCAGTTTTCCTCATCTGTAAAATGGGGATAATAGGGGGTAGTGAGGATTAAATGGAACCCACATGGAAAGCATTTGCAGAACGTCAGTGCCAGGAAAAGGGCACTCCTATTTCTATTAACAGGGAGCTGGTGAAGCCTGATGTAGAGGCCTTTAAGACAGAGCCTCAGCGTGGGTAAGGATTCAGCTGGGCATGTCTGGAAGCAGGTCCTAGCCCACACTGAGGTCGCTTTTCCACCAGGAGCCGCCCACGACAGGATGCAGGCTCTCCCTCCTTGAATAAGGGCTTCGGCAGCTCTGCAGTTTGGCCAGACAGCCCTTAGAGGGCAGTGTGGAGACTCAGCAGGACGGCTGAGGCTCTCATTTTAAAGGGTGTTAGAGACAAGGACAAAAAAAGGACACAGAAAATTAGAAGCCTTTGATTTGCTTGGGCAATAAGGTCGCTGAACCAGGTGTGTCTCCGCCAGTGCCATTTCCTGTGCTACTGTGATGTCACAGTCAGGTTGTCAGCTCTCTGCACTGTGATTTTGTCCTCCTCCGCTTCTCTCCGTTTGATATTATCTTTCCTACTGTAAAAACAGTAGATACTGCAAATGTGAAATGGTGCAGCTGTTCTGTAAAACAGTCTGTCAGTTCCTCAAATGGTGAAACACAGAGTCACCGTAGGTCCTGCAGTTCCACTCCTAAGTATCTACCCAAGAGAAATGAAAACACACGTCCAGGCAAAAACTTGCACACACATGTTCAGAGCAGCATTGCTCATAATAGACAAAAGGCAGAAACAACCCCAGTGAAATGCTGAATGGATAGGAGAAATGCTGAATTGGATAGGCAAAATGTAGTACATCCATCCAGTGGAATATTATTCGGCCATAAAAAGGAGTGAAGTTCTGATACATGTTACAACATGAACAAAACATTAAAAACATCAAAAACTTTAAAAAACATTATGCTGAAAGAAGCCAGACACAAAGGACCATATGTTACATGATTCCATTCATAAGAAAGTCCAGAGTAAAGAAATCTACAAAGAAAGGTTAGTGGTTGCTGCGAGCTGGGGTCAGGGGAGACTGGGGGTTAGGAAGGTAATAGCTAGAAGGTATAGGGTTTCTTTTTGACTGTGCTGATGGCTGCACACCTCTGCAAGTACACCCAGACCCTTGAATTATACACTTTAAATGGGTGAATTGTATGCTGTGTGAATTATATCTCAATAAAGATGTTAAAAAATAATAGGTGCTCAAAATAAAACATTTAGGAAGTTCAGAAGGGCCTATAAAGGAAGGAAAAAAATCTCCCATTATCCCCAAGGAGAGGGACAAACGTCTTGAGGTACTGACAAAGAGACTCACGGAAGCAGGTGCTGGATGTGAGCATTTTGTGGAAGGGAGGGAGGTACTTGTCCAAGGAGAGATTCCAGAAGCCTCCTTGGCCCCGCTGCACCTCCCTCCCTGCAGCGCCACCCTTGCACGGCCAAGGTCAGTACCTTCTCCCGACACTACATCTTCTGGGTCCTGGCACCTGCTAGGGTCTCTGCCTCTTTATACCTTTTAAGCATTCACTCACTCTTCACATTTCCCCACGTGTGAAACTTATCTTACTTTCTTTAACTTCTTCTCCTGTCCCCCCCGGGTGGGAACATGGGCTTCCTGACAGCAGGGCCCCAGGATCTCTCTTCCTGAACCTCCTGCCATGCCGAGCACAGAGCTAGGTACCTAGTGGGCACCCTAGGTGCTAAACATGTATTGAAACACCCTAGGTGCTAAACATGTATTGAAATGTGTGAATAACCGGGACGGAAGAAAATCCCCCAAATCATGGAGATTTGGATTTGGAATTAATTTTATGATTAAATTGGGATTTGGGGAACAAAATAAGATGTCGGTCTAGGGGAGGTGTCCTGTCTCTTCTTTTTTCTTAAGTTTGTGATCTGACTCCTACTTTCCCTAGAAGAGGGCAGTGAGGTTCCTTGGCTGACCCAGACAGCCCCGGCCAGTATAGGGGCCACCAGCTGCAGACGGCTGTTCACATTTACATTTAAATCAACTGCAATGAAGTAAAATGAAAGCCCCAGCCCCTCAGTTGCACCAGCCCCAGCTCAAGCGCTCAGCAGCCACGTGTGGTTCATGGCGGCCATACCAGACAGCACGGGCATACAGCATTTACGGCATCACTGGAGGTTCTGTTAGACCAGGGGGGTCTCAACTCGGGGTGATTCTGCCCCCGCCCCAGGAACATCTGGTGATGTCGGAGACCCCATGACTGGGGGGGAGGATGTTACAGCAATCAGTGGGTAGAAGCCAGGGATGTAGCTAAATGTCCTACATGCATAGGAAAAGCCCCCCAACAAAGAATGATCTGGTCTCAAATGTCAATAGCGCTGATTATAAGGACACCTGCTCTGGACTCTGGGGGGAAGCCTAGGTGGGTGGGCAGAGGAGGCAGTAGAAACAAGTAAAGGGAAATCATTTTATGTAAGAATAAAAGAGTATAATTTTTAAAAGGGATGCAACGATAAACAAAATGTGGTCTATCCATACAACAGAGTATTATTCAGCTTTAAAAAAGGAGGCAATTCTGACATTTGCTGCAACATGGCTGACCCCTGAGAACATTATGCTCAGTGAAATCAGCCCATCACAAAAGGGCAAACGCTGTAGGATTCCACTTTTATGAGGTCCCTAGAGGAGTCAGATTCACCGAGACAGAAAGCAGAATGGAGACTGCCAGGGCTGGGGCGAGGGGGGAGTTTAACAGGCATGGAGTCTCAGTTTGGGAAGATGAAAGTTCTGGAGACGGATGGTGGTGATGGTTGTACAACAACGTGAATGTGCTTCATGCCACTGAACTGTACACCTAAGAATGGCTAAAATGGTAAATTTTATGTTATACATATTTTATCACAGTAAAAAAAGAGGGATACGATGAACAAAGCAGCAGGTGAGTAGAGAGCGTAATAATATCAAGAGATTTAAAATGAGGTTTCAACTCTCCTTCCCCGCGTCCTGTCCAGGCTTGAGCACTTCCAGCATCTCACCTCTTTGCGTGCACCTGACCTCAAATTTCCTATGAATACCGGTTTACTTTGTTCCTTCCCCTCAAGTCACATTGGTTCCACCATTCTAACAAGGGGAATGTCTAGGACAGAAGAAAATTCACTAATTCTCTGACGGGAATTAGGCAGGGAATCCCCGAGGCTTCCGAATAGCACTGTGTGTATCGTCAGGGCTCTGTTCCACTTTAAGCCGCCCTGCCTCCCCACCCCTGGACGGTCCCTAGGAACGTTCCATGCCCATATCCACATACACACCTGCAATGAGATACTCCTTCTTTCCTCCAATGTCCAGCGAGACCCCGCACACTGCGGAGGAGGGGGCCGTGTAGATAAACTCTATGTCCTTGTCAGGTCCCTTGAACATCTGCAAAGAGGAGGATGGGAAATGTAAACGAATTGGGCGGCACAGCCACGTTCCCATCCCGAACACGGCGGGGCGCCCCAACCTGCACCCGTGGTACTGCCAACATGGAAAAGGGGATGGAGATGTACCAGTGAGACAGATCAGAAGACGACCATTCCTAACACACAGGATTCCCTGGAGTCACTGATTTACTTCTTAGTGTGGCAGTTGTCACCAGGCTGGGCGTGAGACTGTCATCCAGAAGGACCTGCCTCAGATAACACACCTGCTCTCCCTACCACCTGTGAGGTCATCTCAGAATCCCTGGGAAGGGGCTTATGTATCTCCAGGTGATTCTGACCCATCATGGAGTATCACCACTTTGTGTATTTCCAGGAATTTTACGCACTGGCTACTTGACGGGGACCAGAGCGGAGAGGCGGCTCTCAGTTAGGATGTAACTCCTTGGGCAAGTGGAGTTTGACTTTTCAACTTGTGATTTTCTTACAGCCTCTTGGGAACAGACCTGCTGCCCAGGTGAAGGGGTGCATTGTTCCAGTGCCTGGGCAGGAATTGAGAAAGCCACAGCCAGGGAGCTCCTGCGGCCCCATCGGGGACAGTGACAGGCGGTGGCCTGAGTGTGGCCTGAGAACTGCCCTCCACGCCAGTTTTGGGGGTGCAGGCTGCTGGAAGCCGGGTGAGCGGGGGTGGGGGTAATGGAAAGGGGAGCGCATGCATGCACCAGGACCACACAACAGAGGAGCCTAAACACGGCTGTAGATCACAGACACGCGGGCTCCACGATTCCACACGAACTGCATCAGGACTCTCACTGTGGCTAAAACGAGATTAATAGCGTTGTTTGGTTTTGCGGGGAAGAGTTTCAACAAGCAAACTCAAATGGAACAGGGTCATCCCAATGTCACGACAAACCCGCTTTGCAAGAGCTACACCCCAACTCATGCCAAGAAAGGTTATCAATGACGTCTGTCACCAAAGGGCTGAAAGTGCTTCCTTGCTGTCAACACCTGCCTTTTCACGACCCCTCAATGAGGCGTGAGAGCAGAGATAACTGTCCTTCCCGCTTCATAAATAGAGATGTAGGCACTGGGTCACCTCTTTAAATGACATAGGCACAATGATTAAGCATTTCTTTGACCTTCTGGTAACATTTATGTTCTATTTTTAATTTTTGTAACAAAATTAAATATGGATGGCCACAACTACTAACCAGGTTGAAAAGCTGTTCCTCCAGCTGGAGTCTAGAATCTTCTTCCCTCTTGTAGACCAAGTTAGTTATTGTCAACAACAATAACCTTCCATCAGCACTGGTCCTGTCTTCCCAACCTCCCGCCCACGTCCTCCCCTCTCTCCCTCCCTCCCAAATATGGGCTCCTTGCCTTATGACCTCGAACACAACCACCATTCTGAAAACCTAACAAATGCCACCACCCCCTCAGTCTGCAGCCCCCAATGCCTCCCATCCCTCCCCTCCCCCGGCGAAGCATCTTCTCCTTTACCGGCCAGGCTGCCATGTCCATTTCTTCCTCAACTCCCCTCTCTCAGGAAGTTGTCCCAGCACACCTGTCCACAGGAGTCCTCCTCTGTCCAAATCCCCCCTCCTCTTAGAATGTAAAGCTAACCACACAAGACTAGAGTCCACCCGCAGTTTGGGGGAATTAGGTCACCTGCTCTCACATTGGTTGTGGGCTCCCAGAGGCGACAGCCAAGTTCCCACTGCCTCTGAACCTGCCATGGAGAGGTGAAGAGGCACTCACAGAACGCTCCACAGATGCTGTGAACTTGGTAACTTAAGGCTGAGGCTCATGAAGATGACGCATTTCTGAAATAACCTAGCTGGTGGGAACAGACCACGCCCACACCACTTCTCAGCATTTACGGATTAAGGAAAATCAGATCCACTTGTGGCTTGACGCCCTTGTTCCTAGCCGTCTGCCTCAGAGGTGGCTGGACCGAGTCCTAGGGACCCAGTGGTGCAGTGAGATGGTGGGCCAGCCCCGCCCGGTCCCCGGCCCTGCTCCCAAAGCTCCCACAGCTCTGCCCAATGGAGCAATGCAGGGACAGTGGCCATTACCTTTATTTGCTTGATCTCATACTGAATCCGTTTGATGGGGTTGCCGTAGATGTCATTCCCGGAGTCCACCTCCTTCTCGCTGACGGCTTTGGCCCTGATCACTGCAAAACAAAGACAGGGAGGTGAGCAGAGTCCCCGAAAGACTGCCCTGGCTCTAAGGAGGGGGCAAGGGGCAGCAGGGAGGTGGGAGGTGAGGGGCAAGATGACCCCAGCCCTGGGTACAGCATCAGACTCCATCCCGAGGGGGAGACCAGGAGTGAAGCTAGGGCCCTCTGTCGACAGGGCGCCAGAGCAGAAGCTCTCGTCCCTCACGACAGGGGGCTGCTGGGGCCGTCACTGATTTGAACAACAGCTCGCTGTTGATGTCACGCCTGAGTGCTCTGGGGCTTTTCTTCCTTCTCCCCAGTGTGCATGTATGTGCGGCAGGGGAAGCAGATAAGCACACTGACTGGTCTGCAGTCCTGATCACGCAGTTAAGGATGGTGAGAGTCCCCACCCCCCATAGCCAACTGGCAATCAGGCTCTCTTGGGCTGAAGGCTGAGGGGGAGTTACCTACCTACGGGGGGCCCCATCACATTTAGGCTGGGGGTCTTCCATCTAAAAGGTCTATCTTGTCAGCCTCCTAACCTGTCCTCAACGTGTCCCTGAGACGCCGCAGGGGTGATTCTCTGTAATAACACACATTCCATCAGAGGCACGGCAGAGGGGGTTGAACATTTTAACTGTTGAATGGGGGCAGGAGACATTCAAGAGCAACTCTAGCAGACATAAGGGACAGATGCCGAGGAAAAAAGGCCAAACAGAAAGAAGGATGATCCTGGAACGTGACGCGAGATGAAGAAGAGGGGAAGAGGTCAGGCTTGGAAGGTTCCGGAATGTTCCCTGGGGCCTAAGGCTGCTCGAGAGCCATGCACCCCAGGGCTTCCTAGTAGCAATTAAGCCAAGACTCTGCTCCAACCCATAACCTGACGGGGCGCGGATCAGCAGTTCACCCTGTCACTTGGGCAGAGCCCTCCCTTTTTTCATTTCGAGGCGCATCAACTGGTGGCACGGCCTGTTATAATGGCTTTAAAAGCTTTGTCCTGGGCTTCCCTGGCGCAGCGGTTGAGAGTCCGCCTGCCGATGCAGGGGACATGGGTTCGTGCCCCGGTCCGGGAGGATCCCACATGCTGCGGAGCGGCTGGGCCCGTGAGCCATGGCCGCTGAGCCTGCGCGTCCGGAGCCTGTGCTCCGCAACGGGAGAGGCCACAACAGTGAGAGGCCCGTGTACCGCAAAAAAAAACAAAAAACAAAACAGCTTTGTCCTCCAAGATTCGGCTGTTCAGGGTCATGCTGGATGAGGGTCACGTGAGTGTGGGTGTGAGCAAAATAAAGAAACAAGGAGCAGACAGGCTCAGAGGCACCTCCCACCTCCACTCCCCAATGGGCAGCTGGAATCTCAGAGCCCCCAGGCAGGGCTGTCTTTTCCCGTAGAGCAGGGAGGCCCAGGCACGCGTATCCCCATCTGTGCCCATCCCCCTGGACCCCTGAAATGCGCTCTGGATCCCAGCCTGGCACCAGAGCCCCACGCCACAGCCCCAGCGCCCCACCCAGGCCCAAACCCATCCTTATTTTTCCTTCTGTCGGCGCTGCGTCATGCCTGGCCAAGGCCACAGGTTCCTGTTTCCCAGGCTGAGCCTGGTCCCAACCTACAAAGCCACATCTAGGAAATGCCACCCTAGAACAGAGGGCCTTGCCCTTGGTAGCTGGTCAACCTGATCCCAGCGTCTCCTCCCACCCCCCACCCATCCTCCCTCCCCAGCACATGTTATCTTTTCTCAGTCACGTCCCGTGCAGTTCAAATATCTTTTTCGGCCGCACACTGCCCTCGTCTAAAACAGAAGACCCTGTGCAACCTGGTGCCAGCCAGTGACTATTTCGGCTGCCGTGGTGGTCCCCCACTCTTGCTGTTCCACCAGTCCATAATACTGCCTGAATCTGAACCTGCTCAGGGGTGTCCATACCTCTAGACAGGCAAGTTTCTTCTGCCTTGAATGCCATCTCCCTCTCTCTGCCTGGAGAACGTCCATTCATCCTTCAAGACCCAGCTGAAATAGCCCTTCCCCATCTTCCCTCAGGGAAATCCTGTCCTCCCATAGCACTTGGTATATTCCGCAACTCTCATCCACTCTGCTGTAAACATGTGTACCATCTGCTCAGGGCCCTGGGAGCTTCTAACAGACAGAAGCTGTGCTCTAACCACAGAACGGTCAGGGCTCACTATTTGCTGAGCTGACCCTGAGATACTTGGACGGCAGCACAGGTTAGGTTTGTCTTGGTCCCTCTTACGACCTGCCTCATCTATACCTTATTGCAATGCTGCACAAAAAGGTGTTTATGCAAATCAGTAAACATTAGGTTAGTCCTGTCCTAAGTTTGCTCTTCCGCGGCGTCACCCTCAGCTCATGACATCAAATGAACCAGGAACATCCAAAGGAGATGACAGTTCTAAAAGGCGCAATGCTGCCAGATTTTACTATGGTACGCCTAATTCTGCATGCTTTTTGGAACTTTTTGGCACTGCTTTTCAGAGGTCCAGCACCCTGCACGATGCTTACTGCATTATAGGTGTTCAATAAACACACTGCTGGCCATTAGAAAATAAGCAAAAACTCAAAACTACAATGAGGTACCACTGCACATCAGTCAGAATGGCCATCATTAAAAAGTCTACAAATAACAAATGCTGGAGAGGGTGTGGAGAAAAGGGAACCCCCCTACAATGTTGGTGGGAATGTAAATTGGCGCAGCCACTATGGAGAACAGTATGGAGATTCCTCAAAAACTAAAAATAGGGCTTCCCTGGTGGCACAGTGGTTGAGTCCGCCTGCCGATGCAGGGGACACGGGTTCGTGCCCGGGTCCGGGAAGATCCCACATGCCGCGGAGCGGCTGGGCCCGTGAGCCATGGCCTCTGAGCCTGCGCGTCCGGAGCCTGTGCTCCGCAACGGGAGAGGCCACAACAGTGAGAGGCCCGCGTACCGCAAAAATAAACCAAAAACTAGAAATAGAGTTGCCATATGATCGAGCAGTCCCACTCCTGGGCATATATCTGGAGAAAACTATAATTCAAAAAGATACAAGCACCCCTGGGCTTCCCTGGTGGCACAGTGGTTAAGAATCCGCCTGTCAATGCAGGGGACACGGGTTCGAGCCCTGGTCCAGGAAGATCCCACATACCACGGAGCAACTAAACCCATGTGCCACAACTACTGACCCTGTGCTCTAGAGCCCATGAGCCACAACTACTGAGCCTGAGTGCCACAACTACTGAAGTCCACGCACCTAGAGCCTGTGCTCTGCAACAAGAGAAGCCGCCCAATAAGAAGCCCACGCACCACAATGAAGAGAAGCCTCCACTAGCTGCAACTAGAGAAAAGCTCACGTGCAGCAACAAGGACCCAATGCAGCCAAAAAAAACCAAAACAAACGATAAAAGCACCTGTATATTCATAGTAGCACTATTCACAACAGCCAAGACATGGAAACAATCTGAATGTCCATCGACAGATGAATGGATAAAGAAGATGTGGTACACATATACAATGGAATATTACTCAGCCATGAAAAAGAATGAAATCATGCCATCTGCAGCAACATGCATGGACCTAGAGATGATCACACTAAGCGAGGTAAGTCAGACAGAGCAAGACAAACACCATATGATGTCACTTATATGTGGAATCTGAAATATGACACAAACGGACATATCTATGAAACAGAAACGGACTCACAGACATAGAGAACAGACTTGTGGTTGCCAAGGGGGGAGGTGGGGAGGGATTGGGAGGTTGGGATTAGCAGATGCAAACTATTATATACAGGATGGATAAACAACAAGGTCCTACTGTAGAGCACAAGGAAGTATATTCCATATCCTGTGATAAATCATAATGGAAAGAATATATATATATGTATAACTGAATCACTTTGCTGTACAGCAGAAATTAGCAACATTGTAAATCAACTATACTTCAATAAAATTAAAAAAAGAAAATAAGCAAAAACTACTCCCCAACAGCCAAGAGACTCCATTCCATTCCACACATCAAGGTCCATGCATTTTTCTCTTATAAAAGCTCCTAAGGCTCCCAGGCAGTCTGAGTTCTTAATTGAAAGGGGGCAGCAGAGGGGCTCCATCCTGCTGTAGCCCCTCCCTGCTGTGTAGCCTCAGGGAAGTTCCCTGACCTCCCTGGGACTCAGCTGCTCACATCGGAAATGGAGACACCTCCGCCAGTATCTGCACACCATCAAGGTGTGGGAGGACTAAGAGATGGGGGGCACATGACGCGGTGCCTGACACACAATGCAGGTGTAGCTCAGGACAGAACAAACACAGCACCTCGGGGACTTCCCTGGTGGCGCAGTGGTTGAGAATCCACCTGCCAATGCAGGGAACACGGGTTCGATCCCTTGTCCGGGAAGATCCCACATGCCGTGGAGCAACTAAGCCTGTGTGCCACAACTACTGAGCCCACATGCCACAACTACTGAAGCCCGCGCGCCTAGAGCCCGTGCTCCGCAACAAGAGAAACCACTGCAGTGGGAAGCCCGTGCACTGCATCGAAGAGCAGCCCCTGCTCACCACAAATAGAGAAAGCCCTCGTGCAGCAACAAAGACCCAATGCAGCCAAAAATAAATGAATAAACAAATAAAAATTAAAAAAAAAAAAGAGAAATGGAAGGAAAGAAAGTGAAGCAAGAGAGAAAAGAAAGCCCAGTTCTATGGAAACCTTCCCCAAAGTGTCAACACCCTCTAACCACAAAAGAGAGATGCTGGGCACACACCTGTCCACGTAGGTACGAGGGATCCACAGCGCTGAGCTGCTCAGGGCAGCAGGTACCATCTGGGCTCAGCACCACTCTGCATGGGGTGGGGTGGGGGGACACAGGCAAAGCATTGGCTGATGAATTGATCACAGCCAGAGGCTCCCACAGGCAAGTTACAGATAGGAGACCTGAGGGGCCCCCCAAGGGAGGGAGGGTGGGGCAGCAGCACAGTGGACCCCAGCCAACTCGGCTGCGGACATCCCGACCCTCAGCTTTCTGCCCCCGGCATGAGCCAGAGTGGAGACTGTCTTCCATGCCAAGCTCAGAGTTCCGAGTCGGACTGTCTTTTAAGTATAAATCCAAAAAGCACGGGCCCCCTCCTGTTGCCCAAAGGGAAAAAGGGGTAAGGTGTGGAAAGGTCTTCAGTAACAGTCCCTGCCTTCGAGGAGATCCAACCCAGGCATGAAGATAGATGATGGACAGGAAAACCAAGAAGCACACTCTTTCCAACTGCCAGTGGCGGACAGAGAAGGAGGCAAGAAGAGCTTTCCAGAAATGTGTTCCCTGCACCTAGCGCAATGGGCATAACCCTGAGCTCCAGACTGGAGGCCACTCCAAGTGAGGGATGGGCCTCTCTTGAGTCCCAGGCCATTTAAAGGACAGGGCTGGAGAGAAGCAAAGAGACCCAAAGAATCTGGGAAGAAGTTAAAATGGAGGCATGGACTCATGTTTACCAAACACCTACTGCATGCTGGGCCTGGTGTTTGGCCCTGGGTTGGGGGATCAGTCTAGGTCCTGTCCACCCCCCGAGTGAGCAGCTCTGCTCCACCATCCTGCCCCTGGGGAACCAGAGGCAGCAGTAGGAGGCAGAGTCTTTATAAAGATTCCTGTTCTAACCGCTCTGGACGCAAAAATGATGGCCTCTCCCTGGGCTGCTCAGATTTTTTCTTCTTTCTCTTCTGCCGTTAACACAACATCTGGGTTTGAGATCAAGGGTGATACACTGGCTGATGAATTCACTGCCAGATGCTGGCTACTGGAATGCACAGCCGTGGACTTAATTCAAAGCACAAGCAACCGCACAGCCCCTGCCCCCACCCCTCAGGCTGTGGACACCACATGACGTCACTTCCCCTGCTAGGAGCCTGCAAAAACAATCCCTCGTCCGCCCAGCCAGATTTGGGATGGAAAAGAACGGGGTGGGTGGAAAGTCAAGGTTGCGGACGACGATCCAAAGAACACAGGCTATGTTCAGACTCCGAGGGATGACAACAGCCCAGGCGAAACCAACGGAGGCCAGACTGTGCCACTGCCCTGGGGGGAGGGGACAGGGAGGAGGCTGGCAGGAAACCTTGGGTGTCCCCAGCATACCCTGTGGCCAGGGATGGTCCAGAGGAGCAGCACACTCGACCAGCCCAGGCCGATTTAAGTCTCTCCCACACCCCGCCAACATCTCAGTCCTCATGTGTCTGCAGACCTTATCGGGGAAGCAATGGAAATTAACAACAAGCCAAGGACATAGTCTATGGGGGAGCCAGGCCCTGAAAGAGAACTGCCTGTCAGAAGTTCATTTATTTCACACTGAAATAAACTGAATTATCCTGTCTTCCCACGGGCCCAACTTCTCTCCAGAGGAATGCCATATGCTACACGTACGAATGTATCCTGTAGGACCTTTCCCAACGGGGCTACGCTGCTCGGCGTGGGCTCCCGACCCCAGAGCACGGTAACACTGTGGATGTCAGGACTCTGACTTTTAGACATTCACGGCCTTGCACCAACACACTCAACACCCCAGAATCCCCAGACCCCAGAGCCTGCCCAGGCAGAGCTTCCAGCTCAGGGAAAAATCACGGGTCTGCCTGCAACAGGTGCGGGAATCTCCAGGATTCGGAAAAACATCAGTCTAAATACAAGGTCAAAACCCTGAACCGGGCTTCCCTGGTGGCGCAGTGGTTGGGAGTCCGCCTGCCGATGCAGGGGACGTGGGTTCCTGCCCCGGTCTGGGAAGATCCCACATGCCACGGAGCGGCTGGGCCCATGAGCCATGGCCACTGAGCCTGCGCGTCAGGAGCCTGTGCTCCGCAACGGGAGAGGCCACAGCAGTGAGAGGCCCGCGTACCGTGGGAAAAAGCCCTGAGCCATCTGAGCCTTATGTGTATGCACTGACTCAGGGCGGCAAGGGAGCCTCAGCGGCAGCAGAGGCCGTCACCTCCCCGCCCACCTACTGCAGCCTCCAGCTCAGATCGGGAAGGGACGCCCAGCGAGACAGGCATTAACACGGACCTCGCCGCCCTACTCTTCAGTCTTGATCGCGGCCTCGTGGAAAACGCCCAGTGGTCCCTCCGGCGAGGCACACACGGTCTCAAAGCCATCCGCTGTGCGGGAGAGGTCAGGGGCTTTCGACTGGCCGGCACATTTGCCAAAGACCCTACTGGCCCCAGTCAAGAGTGGGTGGGGGCCACTCCGCTGCTGTGCCTGGAACGCGAGCCCTGGTTTGAGAGTAGAGGGTCACTTGGTCCGTTTCCTTGTCTCTGGGAAAGACTCCACGCCAACCATTTCAGAGGAACTCAGAAAGCAACGATTTTGTCCCACACGAGACCCAGCCCCCACTCACTCCAGGCCAGGCTTCGGACCTCCAGCTCTCCAGGTATGCTCTGCACTGCTGGGGTACTTGGGGAGGGCTGGAGGGTTCCACACTCTTGTCCACACTCTCCAGAGAAGGGACAGCACGAGGGTAGACATCTACACCCTCAAATCACAGAGCTACCAAAGTCCTCGCTTAATGCCTGCAGCTACATCCCGAGGCTGCCTCTTGGGATGAGTCTCTTGTCCCTTTAGGGTGGACACAGTGACACTGTATGGCTGGTTCACCTGGCGGAGGCCCCTTAACCTTTGAATTTTGATGAACTTGCCCCAAGTCCCAGTGGAGGGTGGACTGGGGTGCCTCCATCCCAGCCACCACTAACCCTTAAGGGTAGAGTCAGAAAATGAGGGGTGCCCCGCACCCCGGACACACAGCCTGCTGCTCTGCCCCACGAAAGCTGTAATGAAGTGATCATGTTTTTCAGAGCCCTGCTCTGGATTACTGAGGGATGCCTAACTGCTTACAAGTAACTAAACCATCTCAGTGGGCTGTGGGGAGCATGATAGAGACACTGTGGGCCTTTGCAATGGGCTGCATCCGCTTCTTTGGGGTGGGGGGCAGACCGCATCAGCTACAGGGCCAGGGGGCGGGTGGATGATGATTTAGAAAGAGGGTCGTGCTCACATGGACTGCAGACGGCTGGGACTCCCCCCTACAGAACGGCACGTGGAAACGGGATGTGGCCGAGCAGCCTGGGAGATGTCACAAGGAATGCATGGCGTCAGCGCTGGCCTGGTGCCCAGAAGGCCGTGGGAGCACCTAGCCCCACCTGCCCCTCTGGCCTCACTGTGCACCCAGCCTTCACCTTTCCAGCTGCCCCATGGTGGACATGGCCCTGGGGGCTCTCCCCAAGCACTCAGCTCTGCCTTCCCTGGCCTCAATGCCAGGTCCCTGTTCAGCCAGGGGTGGAGCAGACCTCCTCCAAATTCGCTTTCAGGGAAATGAAGTAATTAAAAACAGCCCTGTGATGATGCAGGGAACCGAGGGCTTCTTCCATCCCTGGAGCAGCTGTGAGAGAACAGACCCACCCCCAGGTCCCCCAAACCTCCCCAACCCCAGGAGCCAACAGATGTCCGCGGCAGGGCTGTGGTGTCCAGTGTGAGGGCAAGACTTGGCCAGCGTGACTCAGGCCAGGGTCAAAAACGCCTGGAATGACAAATGCTCAGAGCAGATGTGTTTTTTCAGGAGTTGAGGGTGGGGCAGGGAGGGTGACGGGTGCAGGACAGACAACAGGAAACAGCAGTACAGCCCCAGCCCTGGTCCACGCTGCCCATGAGTCCGGTACCTGGGGATCTGCCAGGTCTGCCCAGGGCTGTTCAAGATTCTAGCACGTACACGTGAGCCGTTGTCCACTGGATGCCCCGTCTCCATGGAGACCAGCTCTCCCATCTCCATCTCCTGTCCCTTTGCTTTGGCTCCCCTTGGGAGCAGGAGGGAAGCATCTCTAAAAGCGCCTTGGTGATGCAGAGAGAAGCCGCAGCACTCACCGCCCAGCTTCCACGCTGCCCTCCCGACCCCCCAGGACCCAGATAGGACCCCTGACTCAAGCCCCGCCACCTTTCCTCCCTTTTCCCTGCGGGCCCAGCAGGATCTCATGCCAGAGGCCTTGGTCACGGTCTCCGAAGCCTTGGGCTCGGGCCCTTCCCATTCACGTGCTGCTGAATCATTTGAAAAAAATGCATCCCGCTCCTGGGAGGATTTGCTGAGAACAGTGCGGCTTTGTGGAGGGAACTGCTGCTCTGCACTTTCTCCGCCAAGACCCCAAGAAGGAGCCAAGCTCAGTCCTGCAAGCCCAAGCCTGGAGCCCGGAGCGGAGCGGGGGGCAGGGGCAGGACCAGGCCGGGCAGGGGGCGGGGGGGGGTGCAGGGAGAGATGCTGAGAGGATTCCCGCCACCCCCCGCCCCCCACGATCCCTCCCCACCCACAGGCTGAGGAAGGGGCTGGACGGACAGCTAAGAAGTGAGGGGCAGCAGACAAGGGTCCTGTCCTCACGCTGCTGCTGGTGGGCCGTGACCTCGGGCAGGTCTCCCCTTCTAGGATGCCTCGTTTTGGGGAGTGAACACTCGAGTGCCGGGCCTGTGGCTCAGGCCCCCGTCCGCATGGACAGAGCAGCAGCAGTGGCCCTGGCGTGGGACGTTGAGGCATGTGGTCTGTGGGCCGACTCCAATCCACAGCATTTCTCAGGAGCCAGGAGCAGCGATGGAAAGGCTGGAGCCCCAGAGCCACCCTCCCAGCTGCCAGTGTGGAGGGAAGCTGGGTGCGCAGGGGGCGGTTCATGACCCCTCTCCTCGGCTAGTTGTCGTTAGCTTAGCAAGTAAGAGCCCAGGTGGCAGCCCAGCTGCCCCTCGGAGCGGGTGGCGTGTGGTGTGCAGTCCACCCAGCCTCCCGTCTCCAGCCAGGACGAGGGAGGGCTGCACTCTGCCATCAGCTCTTAATCGTCTCCATCACGTGGAGGCAAGAAGCTGCCCGCATCTCAAGGCTTGAGAGAGGGTCCCCTGCCCTCCACCCCAACTTGAAAAACCTGTTTTCCCATTATTTTACATTTCTGAGATTCTGGATGTCCTCATACACACTACAACCTCGCACCTGGCTGGGCAGTGTGTGGGGGGGTGGACAGGCATAAGGACCCTCAGAGCAGCACACATGGAACGTGGGGTCACATCCAAACCGAGGGTGCCCACCGGCCCCTCCAGGGCTGGAGCAGTCACACTGTTGAGGGAGAACTTCTGTCCCTGCTCCCGAAGTGTCCTGGTCCTTGTCAGTCAGTGCTGGCCCGCACCTGCCTGTGGACAGCGGACCTCACAGCAGGCACCACCGGTGCCGTCTTCCGCCTGTGGATCCCTTGGGCAAACGGAGGGCCTGTCCACCAGCAGGCCAGCCACGGAGGCCTTCCCTAGCGGCTGCCGTCTGGGGAGGACTCACTGGCTGGGCTGCAAGGAAGTGACCTGACAACACAGAGTGAAACAGGAACAGGGTAGCTGCCCCCAAAAGTGGGGAGATGAATCACAAAACCAGGGGAAAGTTCTAGAAGATGCAGTTTCAGAGAGGAAGAGCCCATGAGGGAGGGAGGGAGGACGCATGGGGAAGGCCGCTGGGCGAGGACCCTTTAGGAGGAGGCACCGTGTCGGAGTCCCCACTGCCCCCTGGCAGTACTGGGCGGAACCCTTCCAGGTGGCGCTGTCCCAGGGTCCCGGGCACCATAGTCATGTCAAAGTGACCGACAGGGAGTGAAAGCAGTGTCTTCTGGGATCCCAGCCCAGCCCCTGGATACCAATGAGAGATGGAAGTTACCGGTGACATCTCCATCGGGAATCACTGAGGGTCAGCTCTTTTTGTGGGCGGCGGGCGGGGGTAGTCCTGGAGGGCTGTTTCATTACCCACGTCACTGTCCTGGGCAAGGGGGTACCCTGGCCCGCCCCCCTTCAGCCTTCTGCAGGACAGGTGGGAAAGGGCAGGGCGTCTCATCCAGCTTCCAGGGGACAGTGTGGGAGTGACAGGCCAAGCAGAGTTGAGTCAGCCTCCACCACGTCTCGCTGCCCATCCCCCACACCTACTTTTAGCTCAAGTGTGGCCAAGAAGGGACAATTCCTCACCTAGAACACACGGGCCACAAACATGACCTCTGAAAGTGGAAACAAAAATAACGCACTTAAAGGCAGGCTTGCCCCTTCATTAGACTGCGGCTTCCAGCCCGAGTCATGAGGATCTCATTACTCAGTGTTTGGGTCCCATCGTGGCCACGGCTTTAAACCCAGTGATCCCACGGCACCCCCTCCACCCTCAGACCGAGGTGATCCCATAGTGACAGATGGGAGTTCCAGCTGAGCAGCCACTAAAGGCCAGTGCCCCTCCCCGCAGGGAATCCTCATTTGGCCTGGGAGTGACAAAGCTCTCTTGGCGCCAGGACTTTTTTCTTATTCACTGTTGGGCTCAGACCAAATTGGTGAGCAGCTCCGCAGCCCTGACCCATGGTGCTCCGGAAGCAGGTGAGAGAAACCGGGCTGGGATCAAACATTTTCTCCACCTAAAATGGAAAAGCCACAGACAATGGAGACTCACGTGATGGAGACGTGAGATGGTGGAAGGTTCCTCACTCAAGCTATTGATTCTAAAACAAAACTGAAAAACAAACAAACAAACAAAAAACACCTTGTGGGATGCCATTACTGCTCCATACAAATGGTCGCATTCAGGGGTTGTGGGCTGGATGCTCAGAGACACATATCCAGTCAGTCACCCCACCTCTCTGAGTATCCCTCTATCACCATCTGTCATTGTGGTCACTTGTTACCTATATCCTCCACTAGAATATGTCCTGTGTGTGTGTTGTTCACTGTTCAACTCCAGTGAAGTGAGGCAGTGTCTGTCACTCAGTACTTGCAAAGGAAAAACAGTATAACATCAGGTCAACATTTTCCAGGGACCAAAAATAAAGGTGAAAATGGGAAGAAAAGGAGGGATGGGACCTTTCCTACATCTCAGCTGTGGTGTTCAAACATTCCCAAAGCACTTTTTGATGCCAGGCCTTCTGATCCAAATGCATTAGGGATGTAGTCCACTTTTGGGGAACTGGCACAAAACAGAAGCAGCTATGGAAAGAAGGCTCAGAGGGTCACATGCTATGACGCTGTGGCAAAAATGACACCTACGTGTGACACGAATGAACTAACTATGCTGGGTCGAAAAACGCTTCCAAAAGACCACACATGATATAATATCCTTTTTATAGGGTTCAAGCAGAAGTAAAACTAAACAATACAGGCTGTGTTCGGGTTGTAGTGAAGTGCAGGGACAACTCCCGAGTTCAGCGGGTGTACGATACAGCTAAGGAGGAACAGCGTAGAGAAGAGGGAAGTAGCACACAGATAAAGCTGGTTTTCAGCAAACATTCCAGATCTTGGGTTTGGGTGGTAGGCTCACAGTTGTTCATTATGTTGTCTATATATGGATGGGCTGGGGTCGCGGCAGACCCTGCCTTCACTCTGTTGGTCACTTTCACACGGCTGGGCTATGATGCCAAACATACATAAGATTAAAAAAAGGCCATTGATGGCCCAATGATGCCAACATATCAAGAATGAAGAGGATTTATCCCACCCAGTGCATCTGAGGTCCTTGGGAGGGAGGGAAGGAGGGAGGGAGGGGGGGAGGGAGGGAGGGAGGGAGG